>NW_026014084.1:62500-109216 GCF_020379485.1 Brassica napus
TGGTTATAACCGTGGTTCTGGTTGAGTAATGCGGTCGCGGTCCATAACCGATGAGTTAGGCGCGCGCATGGTCTAAACCGGCCTCAGGTGATCCGATTTGATAGGGGCGGTTCTGTTCTGTGGTATGGATCCAGGCTTTGGGTCGGATCAGGTTAGAAGGTCTGTGAGCCTTTGGGCCGGACTTATAACAGGCCGATCGCACCTAGACCTTAACCAGACGGTTAGACGGGACTATGGACGATCCAGCTATGGTTGGATGGTTCTAGCCGCAAAGGCTAAGTAGGACATCTTACAATCAACTTTGGGTTGGAGAGTAGGATAGGCGCCATATGCCTTATGTAGGGCGTACACCCACATGATGGCATTGGAAGGCCGGTTATATCAGTACATGCTAAGTGGACGATGGCTTATCAAGTCTAGTGGTCGGAGCATGTTTCATGACGATGGTTCGATGGCCGAACACTAGTATGGATAGTCACGTTGCTGGAGTAAGAGTATTGATGTGATGCTTCTAGATATCAACCTTGGTGTTGATAGCTTCGAGATTGGCTTACAGTCATGACGAAGTGTGTGGCTAGTATTATGTGTCGTAGACCATAGATACTGAGCCTAAGTGTGATTGTTCAAGGAAGGCCATGTAAGATCTGATATCATGGTTGAGTATGGACGACCCGACCTCTGGATGATGGTCTAAGATGTCAGTACTAACCCGATTAATGAATGCATCAGTTGGTATGAAAAAGTCATATCTGTTGTCTGGGTTAAGTCCCAAGGCCGGTCAGGCCAGATGATGACTCATCAATTCCAAGTCATGTGAAGATGGTTGGTTGATTGACTTAGGATCTAATGAGCTTTGTCAGTCCAGAAGATGGATTGGGTACTATTGCCTATAAGGCAAAAGGATTTCGGATTGTGCTTGAGTCGAGATAGGCCAAATACATATCCTTATCCTTTCGAAGACTTCTCAAAGGTTACTTATGTCTGTGGGGATGGTTGGTTGAATGACTAGGTACCTAGGGGAGGTGTTTGATGCAGGAGTCAATAAAAGGACCTTAAGTAAGATCATTGAGTGATCGTGGTCCAGCTGTCAAGCAAGAGCAATATGAGTCAAGGGAGGACCGATGAGCTAATTAGCTCCATTGATGTGGCAAAGGTATGATCTAGCATTTACTTATGTAGATCTAGATAGAGTGGTTTAGGGGAATGGAACCTTAGAATCGTATGGCTTGGTTTGGGTTTATAATTGACCTTTAAGCTAATTGGTAGTTGAGTAAACTGGCCAAGGCTAAGGTGATTCAACCAGACAAGTGTTAGATTGGTTTTAGACCAATGGTTAACTAGAGAATAATCCGCTGCGTATCTGTTGAAAGGATCTATGCTATTAATGACTAGGGAAGTCTTTAGCTAAGGTTTAAGTTAGCCCTCGCCTTTAGGTGATATTATAAATAAAGGGCAAAAATTAAGAGGTTCGGCCAGGAAGTGGACCGAGCGACGTAAGGCTTCGACCTCGGCCTAGTCGGCCGGATCGGGGTGTTACACAGCATACTGAGTCCAAGGACCAGCGTGCTGGTATGTGTACTGATGGACAGCCACGGACATCCTGTGTGTGCTGACGGACACACACACGGACAGCCACAGACGTCCTGTGTGTGCTGACGGACAGCCACAGACAGCCACGGACGTCCTGTGTGTGATTGCGAACACCCACGGACGTCCTGTGTGTACTGAACAGACAGCCCACGTGGGCCCAAATCACCCAAACAGTCCACGGGACGGCCAGCGTGCTGAGTCCAAGGACCAACGTGCTGATATGTGTACTGATGGACAGCCACAGACGTCCTGTGTGTGCTGACGGACACACACGGACAGCCACGGACGTCCTGTGTGTGCTGACAGAAACACACGGATGTCCTGTGTGTGCTGACGGACACCCACGGACGTCCTGTGTGTGCTGACGGACACACACGGACATACACGGACAGCCGTGGACGTCCTGTGTGTGCTGACGGACAGCCACAGACAGCCACGGATGTCCTGTGTGTGCTGGTGGACACCCACGGACGTCCTGTGTGTACTGAACAGACAGCCCACGTGGGCAAAAATCACCCAAAAAGTCCACGGGAAGGGCCAGCGTGCTGAGTCCAAGGACCAACGTGCTGATATGTGTACTGATGGACAGCCACGGACGTCCTGTGTGTGCTGACGGACACAGACGGACACACACGGACACACACAGACAGCCGCGGACGTCCTGTGTGTTCTGGCGGACACCCACGGGCGTCCTGTGTGTACTGAACATACTGCCCATGTGGGCCAAAAAATCACCCCAACAGTACACGGGAAGGGTCAGCGTGCTGAGTCCAAGGACCAACATGCTGATATGTGTCCTGATGGACAGCCACGGACGTCCTGTGTGTGCTGACGGACACACACGGACAGCCACGGACGTCCTGTGTGTGCTGACGGACACACACGGAGGTCCTGTGTGTGCTGAGGAACACCCACGGATGTCCTGTGTGTGCTGACGGACACACACGGACAACCACAGACGTCCTGTGTGTACTGAACAGACAGCCCACGTGGGCCAAAAATCACCCAAGCAGTCCACGGGAAGGGCCAACGTGCTGAGTCCAAGGACCAAAGTGCTGATATGTGTACTGATGGACAGCCACAGACGTCCTGTGTGTGCTGATGGACACAGACGGACACACACACAGACACACACGGACAGCCACGGACGTCCTGTGTGTGCTGGCGGACACCCACGAATGTCCTGTGTGTACTAAACAGACAGCCCACGTGGGCCAAAATCACCCGAACAGTCCACGGGAAGAGTCAGCGTGCTGAGTACAAGGACCAACGTACTGATATGTGTACTGATGGACAGCCACAGACGTCCTGTGTGTGCTGACGGACACACACACACACAGCCACATACGTCCTGTGTATGCTGACAGACACACACGGACGTCCTGGGTGTGCTGACGGACACCCACGGACGTCCTGGGTGTGCTGACGGACACCCACGGACATCCTGTGTGTACTGAACAGACAGCCCACGAGGGCCAAAATAACCCAAACACTTCACGGGAAGGGTCAGCGTGCTGAGTCCAAGGACCAGCGTGCTGATATATGTACTGATGGAGAGCCACAGACGTCCTGTGTGTGCTGACGGACACACACGGACACACCCCGACAGCCACAGACAGCCACGAACGTCCTGTGTGTGCTGGCGGACACCCCCGGACGTCCTGTGTGTACTGAACAGACAGCCCACGTGGGCCAAAATCACCCAAACAGTCCATGGGAAGGGCCAGCGTGCTGAGTCCAAGGACCAACGTGCTGATATGTGTACTGATGGACAGCCGCGGACGTCCTGTGTGTGCTGACAGACACAGACGGACACACATAGACACACACGGACAGCCACGGACGTGCTATGTGTGCTGGCGGACACCCACGGACGTCCTGTGTGTACTGAACAGACAGCCCACGTGGGCCAAAAAACCACCCGAACAGTCCACGGGAAGGGTCAGCCTGCTGAGTCTAAGGACCAACGTGCTGATATGTGTACTGATGGACAGCCACGAACGTCCTATGTGTGCGGACGGACACACACGGACAGCCACAGACGTCCTGTGTGTGTTTACGAACACTCATGGAGGTCCTGTGTGTGCTGACGAACACCCACAGAAGTCCTGTGTGTGCTGACGGACACACACGTACACACACGGACACACACCGACAGCCACAAACGTCCTGTGTGTGCTGCCGGACAGCCACGGACATCCTGTGTGTGCTGGCAGACACCCACGGACGTCCTGTGTGTACTAAACAGACAGCCCACGTGGGCCAAAAATCTCCCAAACAGTCCACGGGAAGGGCCAGCGTGCTGAGTCCAAGGACCAAAGTGCTGATATGTGTACTGATGGACAGCCACAGACGTCCTGTGTGTGCTGACGGAAACAGAAGGACACACACAGACACAAACGGACAGCCACAGACGTCCTGTGTGTGCTGGCGGACACCCACGAATGTCCTGTGTGTACTGAACAGACAGCCCACGTGGGCCAAAATCACCCGAACAGTCCACGGGAAGAGTCAGCATGCTGAGTCCAAGGACCAACGTGCTGATATGTGTACTGATGGACAGCCACGGACGTCCTGTGTGTGCTGACGGACACACACACACAGCCACAGACGTCCTGTGTATGCTGACAGACACACACGGACGTCCTGGGTGTGCTGACGGACACCCACGGACGTCCTGGGTGTGCTGACGGACACCCACGGACGTCCTGTGTGTACTGAACAGACAGCCCACGAGGGCCAAAATAACCCAAACACTTCACGGGAAGGGTCAGCGTGCTGAGTCCAAGGACCAGCGTGCTGATATATGTACTGATGGAGAGCCACAGACGTCCTGTGTGTGCTGACGGACACACACGGACACACCCGGACAGCCACAGACAGCCACGAACGTCCTGTGTGTGCTGGCGGACACCCCCGGACGTCCTGTGTGTACTGAACAGACAGCCCACGTGGGCCAAAATAGCCCAAACAGTCCACGGGAAGGGCCAGCGTGCTGAGTCCAAGGACCAACGTGCTGATATGTGTACTGATGGACAGCCGCGGACGTCCTGTGTGTGCTGACGGACACAGACGGAAACACACAGACACACACGGACAGCCACGGACGTGCTATGTGTGCTGGCGGACACCCACGGACGTTCTGTGTGTACTGAACAGACAGCCCACGTGGGCCAAAAAATCACCCGAACAGTCCACGGGAAGGGTCAGCCAGCTGAGTACAAGGACCAACGTACTGATATGTGTACTGATGGACAGCCACGGACGTCCTGTGTGTGCTGACGGACACACACACAGCCACAGACGTCCTGTGTGTGCTGACAGACACACACGAACGTCCTGGGTGTGCTGACGGACACCCACGGACGTCCTGGGTGTGCTGACGGACACCCACGGACGTCCTGTGTGTACTGAACAGACAGCCCACGTGGGCCAAAATAACCCAAACACTTCACGGGAAGGGTCAGCGTGCTGAGTCCAAGGACCAGCGTGCTGATATATGTACTGATGGAGAGCCACAGACGTCCTGTGTGTGCTGACGGACACACACGGACACACCCCGACAGCCACAGACAGCCACGAACGTCCTGTGTGTGCTGGCGGACACCCCCGGACGTCCTGTGTGTACTGAACAGACAGCCCACGTGGGCCAAAATCACCCAAACAGTCCATGGGAAGGGCCAGCGTGCTGAGTCCAAGGACCAACGTGCTGATATGTGTACTGATGGACAGCCGCGGACGTCCTGTGTGTGCTGACAGACACAGACGGACACACATAGACACACACGGACAGCCACGGACGTGCTATGTGTGCTGGCGGACACCCACGAACGTCCTGTGTGTACTGAACAGACAGCCCACGTGGGCCAAAAAATCACCCGAACAGTCCACGGGAAGGGTCAGCCTGCTGAGTCTAAGGACCAACGTGCTGATATGTGTACTGATGGACAGCCACGAACGTCCTATGTGTGCGGACGGACACACACGGACAGCCACGGACGTCCTGTGTGTGCTTACGAACACTCATGGAGGTCCTGTGTGTGCTGACGAACACCCACAGAATTCCTGTGTGTGCTGACGGACACACACGTACACACACGGACAAACACCGACAGCCACAAACGTCCTGTGTGTGCTGCCGGACAGCCACGGACATCCTGTGTGTGCTGGCAGACACCCACGGACGTCCTGTGTGTACTAAACAGACAGCCCACGTGGGCCAAAAATCTCCCAAACAGTCCACGGGAAGGGCCAGCGTGCTGAGTCCAAGGACCAAAGTGCTGATATGTGTACTGATGGACAGCCACAGACGTCCTGTGTGTGCTGACGGAAACAGAAGGACACACACAGACACAAACGGACAGCCACAGACGTCCTGTGTGTGCTGGCGGACACCCACGAATGTCCTGTGTGTACTGAACAGACAGCCCACGTGGGCCAAAATCACCCGAACAGTCCACGGGAAGAGTCAGCATGCTGAGTCCAAGGACCAACGTGCTGATATGTGTACTGATGGACAGCCACGGACGTCCTGTGTGTGCTGACGGACACACACACAGCCACAGACGTCCTGTGTATGCTGACAGACACACACGGACGTCCTGGTGTGCTGACGGACACCCACGGACGTCCTGAGTGTGCTGACGGACACCCACGGACGTCCTGTGTGTACTGAACAGACAGCCCACGAGGGCCAAAATAACCCAAACACTTCACGGGAAGCGTGCTGCCAAGGACCAGCGTGCACTGATGGAGAGCCACAGACGTCCTGTGTGTGCTGACGGCCACACACGACACACCCGGACAGGACGTCCTGTGTGTGCTGGCGGACTACTGAACAGACAGCCCACGTGGGCCAAAATAGCCCAAACAGTCCACGGGAAGGGCCAGCGTGCTGAGTCCAAGGACCAACGTGCTGATATGTGTACTAATGGACAGCCGCTGATACAGGCCGGTAAGCAGACTGCACGGACGGACGGTCACAGGCTCGAGGACTCGGACTGGACAGGACGGACGGACGGTCTGAGGTTCGAGGACTCGGACGAACGTCCTGTGTGTATGGGACAGACGGTCGCGTGGGCCAAAATTGGCCGAACAGTCCACGGGAAGAGTCTAGCATGCTGAGTCCAAGGACCAAAAGTGCTGATATGTGTACTGATGGACAGACACTGACGTCCTGGGTGTGCTGACGGACACCCACGGACGTCCTGTGTGTACTGAACAGACAGCCCACGTGGGCCAAAATCACCCGAACAGTTCACGGGAAGGGTCAGCGTGCTGAGTCCAATGACCAGCGTGCTGATATATGTACTGATGGACAGCCACAGAGGTCCTGTGTGTGCTGACGGACACACACGGACACACCCGGACAGCCACAGACAGCCACGAACGTCCTGTGTGTGCTGGCGGACACCCACGAACGTCCTGTGTGTACTGAACAGACAGCCCACGTGGGCCAAAATCACCCAAACAGTCCACGGGGAATGCCAGCGTGCTGAGTCCAAGGACCAACGTGCTGATATGTGTACTGATGGACAGCCGCGGACGTCCTGTGTGTGCTGACGGACACAGACGGATACACCCAGACACACACGGACAGCCACGGACGTCCTATGTGTGCTGGCGGACACCCACAGACGTCCTGTGTGTACTGAACAGACAGCCCACGTGGGCCAAAAAATCACCCGAACAGTCCACAGGAAGGGTCAGCGTGCTGAGTCCAAGGACCAACGTGCTGATATGTGTACTGATGGACAGCCACGAACGTCCTATGTGTGCTGACAGACACACACGGACAGCCACGGACGTCCTGTGTGTGCTTACGAAGACACACGGAGGTCCTGTGTGTGCTGCCGAACACCCACGGACGTCCTGTGTGTGCTGACGGACACACACGTACAGCCATGGACGTTCTGTGTGTGCTGACGGACACAGAAGGACACACACAGAGAGCCTTGTGTGTGCTGACAAACACCCACGGATGTCCTGTGTGTGCTGATGGACACACACGGACACACACGGATGCACATGGACAGCCACGAACGTCCTGTGTGTGCTGACGGACAGTCACGCTCGGAACCGTGAGGATCTACGCCGCCCACAGCACCATTTCGGAAAGCCCTAGAAACCATCAAGGGCGGTTAAAGGCCGTCGCGATTTTTCGGCCCCAAATTCAGCCGTTTTGACCCTCAAACGGGCTGCTGAAATTTACGGAGCGTAAAATAGCCAAGATGCGTTTTTCGAGTGTTTGGTGTTGTTGTTGTTGTTGTGTTCTACATCAATCTCGAGCACTTTGGTTCGAGAAAAAAAATGCCAGCAAATGTTGTGGGTCCCATGCCATCCACTCGAATTGTCGAAACGAAATGACAAATGGAATCGCGAGTCATGTACTGACGGGTGCGATCATACCAGCACTAATGCACCGGATCCCATCAGAACTCCGCAGTTAAGCGTGCTTGGGCGAGAGTAGTACTAGGATGGGTGACCTCCCGGGAAGTCCTCGTGTTGCACCCCCTTTTTATTTGTTTTTTTTCGATCTAAAACGATTCTAGCTTTGGAAATCCCATAACTTTTGAACCGTGAGGATCTACGCCGCCCCCAACACCATTTCGGAAAGCCCAAAAACCATCATGGGCGGTTAAAGGACGTCGCGATTTTTCGGCCCAAATTCAGCCGTTTTGACCCTCAAACGGGCTGCTGAAATTTACGGAGCGTAAAATAGTCAAGATGTGTTTTTCGAGTGTTTGGTGTTGTTGTTGTTGTGTTCTACATCAATCTCGAGCACTTTGGTTCGAGAAAAAAAATGCCAGCAAATCTTGTGGGTCCCACGCCATCCACTCGAATTGTCGAAACGAAAGGACAAATGGAATCGCGAGTCATGTACTGACGGGTGCGATCATACCAGCACTAATGCACCGGATTCCATCAGAACTCCGCAGTTAAGCGTGCTTGGGCGAGAGTAGTACTAGGATGGGTGACCTCCCGGGAAGTCCTCGTGTTGCACCCCTTTTCTATTTTGTTTTTCGATCTAAAACGATTCTAGCTTTGCAAAACCCATAACTTTTGAACCGTGAGGATCTACGCCGCCCACAACACCTTTTCGGAAAGCCCTAGAAACCATCAAGGGCGGTTAAAGGACGTCGCGATTTTTCGGCCCCAAATTCAGCCGTTTTGACCCTCAAACGGGCTGCTGAAATTTACGGAGCGTAAAATAGTCAAGATGCGTTTTTCGAGTGTTTGGTGCTGTTATTGTTGTGTTCTACATCAATCTCGAGCACTTTGGTTCGAGAAAAAAATGCTAGCAAATCTTGTGGGTCCCACGCCATCCACTCGAATTGTCGAAACGAAAGGACAAATGGAATCGCGAGTCATGTACTGACGGTGCGATCATACCAGCACTAATGCACCGGATTCCATCAGAACTCCGCAGTTAAGCGTGCTTGGGCGAGAGTAGTACTAGGATGGGTGACCTCCCGGGAAGTCCTCGTGTTGCACCCCTTTTCTATTTTGTTTTTCGATCTAAAACGATTCTAGCTTTGGAAAACCCATAACTTTTGAACCGTGAGGATCTACGCCGCCCACAGCACCTTTTCGGAAAGCCCTAGAAACCATCAAGGGCGGTTAAAGGACGTCGCGATTTTTCGGCCCCAAATTCAGCCTTTTTGACCCTCAAACGGGCTGCTGAAATTTACGGAGCGTAAAATAGTCAAGATGTGTTTTTCGAGTGTTTGGT
The DNA here is from genome assembly GCF_020379485.1 of Brassica napus. Lineage (NCBI taxonomy): Eukaryota > Viridiplantae > Streptophyta > Magnoliopsida > Brassicales > Brassicaceae > Brassica > Brassica napus. The sequence continues at coordinate 71,823 of NW_026014084.1, forward strand.
GTTGTTGTTGTTGTGTTCTACATCAATCTCGAGCACTTTGGTTCGAGAAAAAAAATGCCAGCAAATCTTGTGGGTCCCACGCCATCCACTCGAATTGTCGAAACGAAAGGACAAATGGAATCGCGAGTCATGTACTGACGGGTGCGATCATACCAGCACTAATGCACCGGATCCCATCAGAACTCCGCAGCTAAGCGTGCTTGGGCGAGAGTAGTACTAGGATGGGTGACCTCCCGGGAAGTCCTCGTGTTGCACCCCTTTTCTATTTTGTTTTTCGATCTAAAACGATTCTAGCTTTGGAAAACCCATAACTTTTGAACCGTGAGGATCTACGCCGCCCACAGCACCTTTTTGGAAAGCCCTAGAAACCATCAAGGGCGGTTAAAGGACGTCGCGATTTTTCGGCCCCCAATTCAGCCGTTTTGACCCTCAAACGGGCTGCTGAAATTTACGGAGCGTAAAATAGTCAAGATGCGTTTTTCGAGTGTTTGGTGTTGTTATTGTTGTGTTCTACATCAATCTCGAGCACTTTGGTTCGAGAAAAAAAATGCTAGCAAATCTTGTGGGTCCCACGCCATCCACTCGAATTGTCGAAACGAAAGGACAAATGGAATCGCGAGTCATGTACTGACGGGTGCGATCATACCAGCACTAATGCACCGGATTCCATCAGAACTCCGCAGTTAAGCGTGCTTGGGCGAGAGTAGTACTAGGATGGGTGACCTCCCGGGAAGTCCTCGTGTTGCACCCCTTTTCTATTTTGTTTTTCGATCTAAAACGATTCTAGCTTTGGAAAACCCATAACTTTTGAACCGTGAGGATCTACGCCGCCCACAGCACCTTTTCGGAAAGCCCTAGAAACCATCAAGGGCGGTTAAAGGACGTCGCGATTTTTCGGCCCCAAATTCAGCCGTTTTGACCCTCAACGGGCTGCTGAAATTTACGGAGCGTAAAATAGTCAAGATGTGTTTTTCGAGTGTTTGGTGTTTGTTGTTGTGTTCTACATCAATCTCGAGCACTTTGGTTCGAGAAAAAAAATGCCAGCAAATCTTGTGGGTCCCCGCCATCCACTCGAATTGTCGAAACGAAAGGACAAATGGAATCGCGAGTCATGTACTGACGGGTGCGATCATACCAGCACTAATGCACCGGATCCCATCAGAACTCCGCAGTTAAGCGTGCTTGGGCGAGAGTAGTACTAGGATGGGTGACCTCCCGGGAAGTCCTCGTGTTGCACCCCTTTTCTATTTTGTTTTTCGATCTAAAACGATTCTAGCTTTGGAAAACCATAACTTTTGAACCGTGAGGATCTACGCCGCCCACAGCACCTTTTCGGAAAGCCCTAGAAACCATCATGGGCGGTTAAAGGACGTCGCGATTTTTCGGCCCAAATTCAGCCGTTTTGACCCTCAAACGGGCTGCTGAAATTTACGGAGCGTAAAATAGTCAAGATGTGTTTTTCGAGTGTTTGGTGTTGTTGTTGTTGTGTTCTACATCAATCTCGAGCACTTTGGTTCGAGAAAAAAAATGCCAGCAAATCTTGTGGGTCCCACGCCATCCACTCGAATTGTCGAAACGAAAGGACAAATGGAATCGCGAGTCATGTACTGACGGGTGCGATCATACCAGCACTAATGCACCGGATCCCATCAGAACTCCGCAGCTAAGCGTGCTTGGGCGAGAGTAGTACTAGGATGGGTGACCTCCCGGGAAGTCCTCGTGTTGCACCCCTTTTCTATTTTGTTTTTCGATCTAAAACGATTCTAGCTTTGGAAAACCCATAACTTTTGAACCGTGAGGATCTACGCCGCCCACAGCACCTTTTCGGAAAGCCCTAGAAACCATCAAGGGCGGTTAAAGGACGTCGCGATTTTTCGGCCCCAAATTCAGCCGTTTTGACCCTCAAACGGGCTGCTGAAATTTACGGAGCGTAAAATAGTCAAGATGTGTTTTTCGAGTGTTTGGTGTTGTTATTGTTGTGTTCTACATCAATCTCGAGCACTTTGGTTCGAGAAAAAAAATGCTAGCAAATCTTGTGGGTCCCACGCCATCCACTCGAATTGTCGAAACGAAAGGACAAATGGAATCGCGAGTCATGTACTGACGGGTGCGATCATACCAGCACTAATGCACCGGATCCATCAGAACTCCGCAGTTAAGCGTGCTTGGGCGAGAGTAGTACTAGGATGGGTGACCTCCCGGGAAGTCCTCGTGTTGCACCCCTTTTCTATTTTGTTTTCGATCTAAAACGATTCTAGCTTTGGAAAACCCATAACTTTTGAACCGTGAGGATCTACGCCGCCCACAGCACCTTTTCGGAAAGCCCTAGAAACCATCAAGGGCGGTTAAAGGACGTCGCGATTTTTCGGCCCCAAATTCAGCCGTTTTGACCCTCAAACGGGCTGCTGAAATTTACGGAGCGTAAAATAGTCAAGATGTGTTTTTCGAGTGTTTGGTGTTGTTGTTGTTGTGTTCTACATCAATCTCGAGCACTTTGGTTCGAGAAAAAAAATGCCAGCAAATCTTGTGGGTCCCACGCCATCCACTCGAATTGTCGAAACGAAAGGACAAATGGAATCGCGAGTCATGTACTGACGGGTGCGATCATACCAGCACTAATGCACCGGATTCCATCAGAACTCCGCAGTTAAGCGTGCTTGGGCGAGAGTAGTACTAGGATGGGTGACCTCCCGGGAAGTCCTCGTGTTGCACCCCTTTTCTATTTTGTTTTTCGATCTAAAACGATTCTAGCTTTGGAAAACCCATAACTTTTGAACCGTGAGGATCTACGCCGCCCACAGCACCTTTTTGGAAAGCCCTAGAAACCATCAAGGGCGGTTAAAGGACGTCGCGATTTTTCGGCCCCAAATTCAGCCGTTTTGACCCTCAAACGGGCTGCTGAAATTTACGGAGCGTAAAATAGTCAAGATGCGTTTTTCGAGTGTTTGGTGTTGTTATTGTTGTGTTCTACATCAATCTCGAGCACTTTGGTTCGAGAAAAAAAATGCTAGCAAATCTTGTGGGTCCCACGCATCCACTCGAATTGTCGAAACGAAAGGACAAATGGAATCGCGAGTCATGTACTGACGGGTGCGATCATACCAGCACTAATGCACCGGATTCCATCAGAACTCCGCAGTTAAGCGTGCTTGGGCGAGAGTAGTACTAGGATGGGTGACCTCCCGGGAAGTCCTCGTGTTGCACCCCTTTTCTATTTTGTTTTTCGATCTAAAACGATTCTAGCTTTGGAAAACCCATAACTTTTGAACCGTGAGGATCTACGCCGCCCACAGCACCTTTTCGGAAAGCCCTAGAAACCATCAAGGGCGGTTAAAGGACGTCGCGATTTTTCGGCCCCAAATTCAGCCGTTTTGACCCTCAAACGGGCTGCTGAAATTTACGGAGCGTAAAATAGTCAAGATGTGTTTTTCGAGTGTTTGGTGTTGTTGTTGTTGTGTTCTACATCAATCTCGAGCACTTTGGTTCAAGAAAAAAATGCCAGCAAATCTTGTGGGTCCCACGCCATCCACTCGAATTGTCGAAACGAAAGGACAAATGGAATCGCGAGTCATGTACTGACGGGTGCGATCATACCAGCACTAATGCACCGGATCCCATCAGAACTCCGCAGTTAAGCGTGCTTGGGCGAGAGTAGTACTAGGATGGGTGACCTCCCGGGAAGTCCTCGTGTTGCACCCCTTTTCTATTTTGTTTTTCGATCTAAAACGATTCTAGCTTTGGAAAACCCATAACTTTTGAACCGTGAGGATCTACGCCGCCCACAGCACCTTTTCGGAAAGCCCTAGAAACCATCAAGGGCGGTTAAAGGACGTCGCGATTTTTCGGCCCAAATTCAGCCGTTTTGACCCTCAAACGGGCTGCTGAAATTTACGGAGCGTAAAATAGTCAAGATGTGTTTTTCGAGTGTTTGGTTGTTGTTGTTGTGTGTCTACATCAATCTCGAGCACTTTGGTTCGAGAAAAAAAATGCCAGCAAATCTTGTGGGTCCCACGCCATCCACTCGAATTGTCGAAACGAAAGGACAAATGGAATCGCGAGTCATGTACTGACGGGTGCGATCATACCAGCACTAATGCACCGGATTCCATCAGAACTCCGCAGTTAAGCGTGCTTGGGCGAGAGTAGTACTAGGATGGGTGACCTCCCGGGAAGTCCTCGTGTTGCACCCCTTTTCTATTTTGTTTTTCGATCTAAAACGATTCTAGCTTTGGAAAACCCATAACTTTTGAACCGTGAGGATCTACGCCGCCCACAGCACCTTTTCGAAAGCCCTAGAAACCATCAAGGGCGGTTAAAGGACGTCGCGATTTTTCGGCCCCAAATTCAGCCGTTTTGACCCTCAAACGGGCTGCTGAAATTTACGGAGCGTAAAATAGTCAAGATGCGTTTTTCGAGTGTTTGGTGTTGTTGTTGTTGTGTTCTACATTCTCGAGCACTTTGGTTCGAGAAAAAAAATGCCAGCAAATCTTGTGGGTCCCACGCCATCCACTCGAATTGTCGAAACGAAAGGACAAATGGAATCGCGAGTCATGTACTGACGGGTGCGATCATACCAGCACTAATGCACCGGATCCCATCAGAACTCCGCAGTTAAGCGTGCTTGGGCGAGAGTAGTACTAGGATGGGTGACCTCCCGGGAAGTCCTCGTGTTGCACCCCCTTTTTTTTTTTGTTTTTCGATCTAAAACGATTCTAGCTTTGGAAAACCCATAACTTTTGAACCGTGAGGATCTACGCCGCCCACAACACATTTCGGAAAGCCCTAAAAACCATCAAGGGCGGTTAAAGGACGTCGCGATTTTTCGGCCCCAAATTCAGCCGTTTTGACCCTCAAACGGGCTGCTGAAATTTACGGAGCGTAAAATAGTCAAGATGTGTTTTTCGAGTGTTTGGTTTGTTGTTGTTGTGTTCTACATCAATCTCGAGCACTTTGGTTCGAGAAAAAAAATGCCAGCAAATCTTGTGGGTCCCACGCCATCCACTCGAATTGTCGAAACGAAAGGACAAATGGAATCGCGAGTCATGTACTGACGGTGCGATCATACCAGCACTAATGCACCGGATTCCATCAGAACTCCGCAGTTAAGCGTGCTTGGGCGAGAGTAGTACTAGGATGGGTGACCTCCCGGGAAGTCCTCGTGTTGCACCCCTTTTCTATTTTGTTTTTCGATCTAAAACGATTCTAGCTTTGGAAAACCCATAACTTTTGAACCGTGAGGATCTACGCCGCCCACAGCACCTTTTCGGAAAGCCCTAGAAACCATCAAGGGCGGTTAAAGGACGTCGCGATTTTTCGGCCCCAAATTCAGCCGTTTTGACCCTCAAACGGGCTGCTGAAATTTACGGAGCGTAAAATAGTCAAGATGCGTTTTTCGAGTGTTTGGTGTTGTTTTTTGTTGTGTTCTACATCAATCTCGCAGCCCTTTGGTTCGAGAAAAAACAATGCTAGCAAATCTTGTGGGTCCCACGCCATCCACTCGAATTGTCGAAACGAAAGGACAAATGGAATCGCGAGTCATGTACTGACGGGTGCGATCATACCAGCACTAATGCACCGGATTCCATCAGAACTCCGCTTAAGCGTGCTTGGGCGAGAGTAGTACTAGGATGGGTGACCTCCCGGGAAGTCCTCGTGTTGCACCCCTTTTCTATTTTGTTTTTCGATCTAAAACGATTCTAGCTTTGGAAAACCCATAACTTTTGAACCGTGAGGATCTACGCCGCCCACAGCACCTTTTCGGAAAGCCCTAGAAACCATCAAGGGCGGTTAAAGGACGTCGCGATTTTTCGGCCCCAAATTCAGCCGTTTTGACCCTCAAACGGGCTGCTGAAATTTACGGAGCGTAAAATAGTCAAGATGCGTTTTTCGAGTGTTTGGTGTTGTTATTGTTGTGTTCTACATCAATCTCGAGCACTTTGGTTCGAGAAAAAAATGCTAGCAAATCTTGTGGGTCCCACGCCATCCACTCGAATTGTCGAAACGAAAGGACAAATGGAATCGCGAGTCATGTACTGACGGGTGCGATCATACCAGCACTAATGCACCGGATTCCATCAGAACTCCGCAGTTAAGCGTGCTTGGGCGAGAGTAGTACTAGGATGGGTGACCTCCCGGGAAGTCCTCGTGTTGCACCCCTTTTCTATTTTGTTTTTCGATCTAAAACGATTCTAGCTTTGGAAAACCCATAACTTTTGAACCGTGAGGATCTACGCCGCCCACAGCACCTTTTCGGAAAGCCCTAGAAACCATCAAGGGCGGTTAAAGGACGTCGCGATTTTTCGGCCCCAAATTCAGCCGTTTTGACCCTCAAACGGGCTGCTGAAATTTACGGAGCGTAAAATAGTCAAGATGTGTTTTCGAGTGTTTGGTGTTGTTGTTGTTGTGTTCTACATCAATCTCGAGCACTTTGGTTCGAGAAAAAAAATGCCAGCAAATCTTGTGGGTCCCACGCCATCCACTCGAATTGTCGAAACGAAAGGACAAATGGAATCGCGAGTCATGTACTGACGGGTGCGATCATACCAGCACTAATGCACCGGATCCCATCAGAACTCCGCAGCTAAGCGTGCTTGGGCGAGAGTAGTACTAGGATGGGTGACCTCCCGGGAAGTCCTCGTGTTGCACCCCTTTTCTATTTTGTTTTTCGATCTAAAACGATTCTAGCTTTGGAAAACCCATAACTTTTGAACCGTGAGGATCTACGCCGCCCACAGCACCTTTTGGAAAGCCCTAGAAACCATCAAGGGCGGTTAAAGGACGTCGCGATTTTTCGGCCCCAAATTCAGCCGTTTTGACCCTCAAACGGGCTGCTGAAATTTACGGAGCGTAAAATAGTCAAGATGCGTTTTTCGAGTGTTTGGTGTTGTTATTGTTGTGTTCTACATCAATCTCGAGCACTTTGGTTCGAGAAAAAAATGCTAGCAAATCTTGTGGGTCCCACGCCATCCACTCGAATTGTCGAAACGAAAGGACAAATGGAATCGCGAGTCATGTACTGACGGGTGCGATCATACCAGCACTAATGCACCGGATTCCATCAGAACTCCGCAGTTAAGCGTGCTTGGGCGAGAGTAGTACTAGGATGGGTGACCTCCCGGGAAGTCCTCGTGTTGCACCCCTTTTCTATTTTGTTTTTCGATCTAAAACGATTCTAGCTTTGGAAAACCCATAACTTTTGAACCGTGAGGATCTACGCCGCCCACAGCACCTTTTCGGAAAGCCCTAAAACCATCAAGGGCGGTTAAAGGACGTCGCGATTTTTCGGCCCCAAATTCAGCCTTTTGACCCTCAAACGGGCTGCTGAAATTTACGGAGCGTAAAATAGTCAAGATGTGTTTTTCGAGTGTTTGGTGTTGTTGTTGTTGTGTTCTACATCAATCTCGAGCACTTTGGTTCAAGAAAAAAATGCCAGCAAATCTTGTGGGTCCCACGCCATCCACTCGAATTGTCGAAACGAAAGGACAAATGGAATCGCGAGTCATGTACTGACGGGTGCGATCATACCAGCACTAATGCACCGGATCCCATCAGAACTCCGCAGCTAAGCGTGCTTGGGCGAGAGTAGTACTAGGATGGGTGACCTCCCGGGAAGTCCTCGTGTTGCACCCCTTTTCTATTTTGTTTTTCGATCTAAAACGATTCTAGCTTTGGAAAACCCATAACTTTTGAACCGTGAGGATCTACGCCGCCCACAGCACCTTTTGGAAAGCCCTAGAAACCATCAAGGGCGGTTAAAGGACGTCGCGATTTTTCGGCCCCAAATTCAGCCGTTTTGACCCTCAAACGGGCTGCTGAAATTTACGGAGCGTAAAATAGTCAAGATGCGTTTTTCGAGTGTTTGGTGTTGTTATTGTTGTGTTCTACATCAATCTCGAGCACTTTGGTTCGAGAAAAAAAATGCTAGCAAATCTTGTGGGTCCCACGCCATCCACTCGAATTGTCGAAACGAAAGGACAAATGGAATCGCGAGTCATGTACTGACGGGTGCGATCATACCAGCACTAATGCACCGGATTCCATCAGAACTCCGCAGTTAAGCGTGCTTGGGCGAGAGTAGTACTAGGATGGGTGACCTCCCGGGAAGTCCTCGTGTTGCACCCCTTTTCTATTTTGTTTTTCGATCTAAAACGATTCTAGCTTTGGAAAACCCATAACTTTTGAACCGTGAGGATCTACGCCGCCCACAGCACCTTTTCGGAAAGCCCTAGAAACCATCAAGGGCGGTTAAAGGACGTCGCGATTTTTCGGCCCCAAATTCAGCCGTTTTGACCCTCAAACGGGCTGCTGAAATTTACGGAGCGTAAAATAGTCAAGATGCGTTTTTCGAGTGTTTGGTGTTGTTGTTGTTGTGTTCTACATCAATCTCGAGCACTTTGGTTCGAGAAAAAAATGCCAGCAAATCTTGTGGGTCCCACGCCATCCACTCGAATTGTCGAAACGAAAGGACAAATGGAATCGCGAGTCATGTACTGACGGGTGCGATCATACCAGCACTAATGCACCGGATCCCATCAGAACTCCGCAGCTAAGCGTGCTTGGGCGAGAGTAGTACTAGGATGGGTGACCTCCCGGGAAGTCCTCGTGTTGCACCCCTTTTCTATTTTGTTTTTCGATCTAAAACGATTCTAGCTTTGGAAAACCCATAACTTTTGAACCGTGAGGATCTACGCCGCCCACAGCACCTTTTTGGAAAGCCCTAGAAACCATCAAGGGCGGTTAAAGGACGTCGCGATTTTTCGGCCCCAAATTCAGCCGTTTTGACCCTCAAACGGGCTGCTGAAATTTACGGAGCGTAAAATAGTCAAGATGCGTTTTTCGAGTGTTTGGTGTTGTTATTGTTGTGTTCTACATCAATCTCGAGCACTTTGGTTCGAGAAAAAAATGCTAGCAAATCTTGTGGGTCCCACGCCATCCACTCGAATTGTCGAAACGAAAGGACAAATGGAATCGCGAGTCATGTACTGACGGGTGCGATCATACCAGCACTAATGCACCGGATTCCATCAGAACTCCGCAGTTAAGCGTGCTTGGGCGAGAGTAGTACTAGGATGGGTGACCTCCCGGGAAGTCCTCGTGTTGCACCCCTTTTCTATTTTGTTTTTCGATCTAAAACGATTCTAGCTTTGGAAAACCCATAACTTTTGAACCGTGAGGATCTACGCCGCCCACAGCACCTTTTCGGAAAGCCCTAGAAACCATCAAGGGCGGTTAAAGGACGTCGCGATTTTTCGGCCCCAAATTCAGCCGTTTTGACCCTCAAACGGGCTGCTGAAATTTACGGAGCGTAAAATAGTCAAGATGTGTTTTTCGAGTGTTTGGTGTTGTTGTTGTTGTGTTCTACATCAATCTCGAGCACTTTGGTTCGAGAAAAAAAATGCCAGCAAATCTTGTGGGTCCCACGCCATCCACTCGAATTGTCGAAACGAAAGGACAAATGGAATCGCGAGTCATGTACTGACGGGTGCGATCATACCAGCACTAATGCACCGGATCCCATCAGAACTCCGCAGCTAAGCGTGCTTGGGCGAGAGTAGTACTAGGATGGGTGACCTCCCGGGAAGTCCTCGTGTTGCACCCCTTTTCTATTTTGTTTTTCGATCTAAAACGATTCTAGCTTTGGAAAACCCATAACTTTTGAACCGTGAGGATCTACGCCCGCCCACAGCACCTTTTGGAAAGCCCTAGAAACCATCAAGGGCGGTTAAAGGACGTCGCGATTTTTCGGCCCCAAATTCAGCCGTTTTGACCCTCAAACGGGCTGCTGAAATTTACGGAGCGTAAAATAGTCAAGATGCGTTTTTCGAGTGTTTGGTGTTGTTATTGTTGTGTTCTACATCAATCTCGAGCACTTTGGTTCGAGAAAAAAAATGCTAGCAAATCTTGTGGGTCCCACGCCATCCACTCGAATTGTCGAAACGAAAGGACAAATGGAATCGCGAGTCATGTACTGACGGGTGCGATCATACCAGCACTAATGCACCGGATTCCATCAGAACTCCGCAGTTAAGCGTGCTTGGGCGAGAGTAGTACTAGGATGGGTGACCTCCCGGGAAGTCCTCGTGTTGCACCCCTTTTCTATTTTGTTTTTCGATCTAAAACGATTCTAGCTTTGGAAAACCCATAACTTTTGAACCGTGAGGATCTACGCCGCCCACAGCACCTTTTCGGAAAGCCCTAGAAACCATCAAGGGCGGTTAAAGGACGTCGCGATTTTTCGGCCCCAAATTCAGCCGTTTTGACCCTCAAACGGGCTGCTGAAATTTACGGAGCGTAAAATAGTCAAGATGCGTTTTTCGAGTGTTTGGTGTTGTTGTTGTTGTGTTCTACATCAATCTCGAGCACTTTGGTTCGAGAAAAAAAATGCCAGCAAATCTTGTGGGTCCCACGCCATCCACTCGAATTGTCGAAACGAAAGGACAAATGGAATCGCGAGTCATGTACTGACGGGTGCGATCATACCAGCACTAATGCACCGGATCCCATCAGAACTCCGCAGTTAAGCGTGCTTGGGCGAGAGTAGTACTAGGATGGGTGACCTCCCGGGAAGTCCTCGTGTTGCACCCCTTTTCTATTTTGTTTTTCGATCTAAAACGATTCTAGCTTTGGAAAACCCATAACTTTTGAACCGTGAGGATCTACGCCGCCCACAGCACCTTTTCGGAAAGCCCTAGAAACCATCAAGGGCGGTTAAAGGACGTCGCGATTTTTCGGCCCCAAATTCAGCCGTTTTGACCCTCAAACGGGCTGCTGAAATTTACGGAGCGTAAAATAGTCAAGATGCGTTTTTCGAGTGTTTGGTGTTGTTGTTGTTGTGTTCTACATCAATCTCGAGCACTTTGGTTCGAGAAAAAAATGCTAGCAAATCTTGTGGGTCCCACGCCATCCACTCGAATTGTCGAAACGAAAGGACAAATGGAATCGCGAGTCATGTACTGACGGGTGCGATCATACCAGCACTAATGCACCGGATTCCATCAGAACTCCGCAGTTAAGCGTGCTTGGGCGAGAGTAGTACTAGGATGGGTGACCTCCCGGGAAGTCCTCGTGTTGCACCCCTTTTCTATTTTGTTTTTCGATCTAAAACGATTCTAGCTTTGGAAAACCCATAACTTTTGAACCGTGAGGATCTACGCCGCCCACAGCACCTTTTCGGAAAGCCCTAGAAACCATCAAGGGCGGTTAAAGGACGTCGCGATTTTTCGGCCCCAAATTCAGCCGTTTTGACCCTCAAACGGGCTGCTGAAATTTACGGAGCGTAAAATAGTCAAGATGCGTTTTTCGAGTGTTTGGTGTTGTTATTGTTGTGTTCTACATCAATCTCGAGCACTTTGGTTCGAGAAAAAAAATGCTAGCAAATCTTGTGGGTCCCACGCCATCCACTCGAATTGTCGAAACGAAAGGACAAATGGAATCGCGAGTCATGTACTGACGGGTGCGATCATACCAGAACTCCGCAGTTAAGCGTGCTTGGGCGAGAGTAGTACTAGGATGGGTGACCTCCCGGGAAGTCCTCGTGTTGCACCCCTTTTCTATTTTGTTTTTCGATCTAAAACGATTCTAGCTTTGGAAAACCCATAACTTTTGAACCGTGAGGATCTACGCCGCCCACAGCACCTTTTCGGAAAGCCCTAGAAACCATCAAGGGCGGTTAAAGGACGTCGCGATTTTTCGGCCCCAAATTCAGCCGTTTTGACCCTCAAACGGGCTGCTGAAATTTACGGAGCGTAAAATAGTCAAGATGCGTTTTTCGAGTGTTTGGTGTTGTTATTGTTGTGTTCTACATCAATCTCGAGCACTTTGGTTCGAGAAAAAAAATGCTAGCAAATCTTGTGGGTCCCACGCCATCCACTCGAATTGTCGAAACGAAAGGACAAATGGAATCGCGAGTCATGTACTGACGGGTGCGATCATACCAGCACTAATGCACCGGATTCCATCAGAACTCCGCAGTTAAGCGTGCTTGGGCGAGAGTAGTACTAGGATGGGTGACCTCCCGGGAAGTCCTCGTGTTGCACCCCTTTTCTATTTTGTTTTTCGATCTAAAACGATTCTAGCTTTGGAAAACCCATAACTTTTGAACCGTGAGGATCTACGCCGCCCACAGCACCTTTTCGGAAAGCCCTAGAAACCATCAAGGGCGGTTAAAGGACGTCGCGATTTTTCGGCCCCAAATTCAGCCGTTTTGACCCTCAAACGGGCTGCTGAAATTTACGGAGCGTAAAATAGTCAAGATGCGTTTTTCGAGTGTTTGGTGTTGTTATTGTTGTGTTCTACATCAATCTCGAGCACTTTGGTTCGAGAAAAAAAATGCTAGCAAATCTTGTGGGTCCCACGCCATCCACTCGAATTGTCGAAACGAAAGGACAAATGGAATCGCGAGTCATGTACTGACGGGTGCGATCATACCAGCACTAATGCACCGGATTCCATCAGAACTCCGCAGTTAAGCGTGCTTGGGCGAGAGTAGTACTAGGATGGGTGACCTCCCGGGAAGTCCTCGTGTTGCACCCCTTTTCTATTTTGTTTTTCGATCTAAAACGATTCTAGCTTTGGAAAACCCATAACTTTTGAACCGTGAGGATCTACGCCGCCCACAGCACCTTTTCGGAAAGCCCTAGAAACCATCAAGGGCGGTTAAAGGACGTCGCGATTTTTCGGCCCCAAATTCAGCCGTTTTGACCCTCAAACGGGCTGCTGAAATTTACGGAGCGTAAAATAGTCAAGATGTGTTTTTCGAGTGTTTGGTGTTGTTGTTGTTGTGTTCTACATCAATCTCGAGCACTTTGGTTCGAGAAAAAAAATGCCAGCAAATCTTGTGGGTCCCACGCCATCCACTCGAATTGTCGAAACGAAAGGACAAATGGAATCGCGAGTCATGTACTGACGGGTGCGATCATACCAGCACTAATGCACCGGATCCCATCAGAACTCCGCAGCTAAGCGTGCTTGGGCGAGAGTAGTACTAGGATGGGTGACCTCCCGGGAAGTCCTCGTGTTGCACCCCTTTTCTATTTTGTTTTTCGATCTAAAACGATTCTAGCTTTGGAAAACCCATAACTTTTGAACCGTGAGGATCTACGCCGCCCACAGCACCTTTTCGGAAAGCCCTAGAAACCATCAAGGGCGGTTAAAGGACGTCGCGATTTTTCGGCCCCAAATTCAGCCGTTTTGACCCTCAAACGGGCTGCTGAAATTTACGGAGCGTAAAATAGTCAAGATGCGTTTTTCGAGTGTTTGGTGTTGTTGTTGTTGTGTTCTACATCAATCTCGAGCACTTTGGTTCGAGAAAAAAAATGCTAGCAAATCTTGTGGGTCCCACGCCATCCACTCGAATTGTCGAAACGAAAGGACAAATGGAATCGCGAGTCATGTACTGACGGGTGCGATCATACCAGCACTAATGCACCGGATTCCATCAGAACTCCGCAGTTAAGCGTGCTTGGGCGAGAGTAGTACTAGGATGGGTGACCTCCCGGGAAGTCCTCGTGTTGCACCCCTTTTCTATTTTGTTTTTCGATCTAAAACGATTCTAGCTTTGGAAAACCCATAACTTTTGAACCGTGAGGATCTACGCCGCCCACAGCACCTTTTTGGAAAGCCCTAGAAACCATCAAGGGCGGTTAAAGGACGTCGCGATTTTTCGGCCCCAAATTCAGCCGTTTTGACCCTCAAACGGGCTGCTGAAATTTACGGAGCGTAAAATAGTCAAGATGCGTTTTTCGAGTGTTTGGTGTTGTTATTGTTGTGTTCTACATCAATCTCGAGCACTTTGGTTCGAGAAAAAAATGCTAGCAAATCTTGTGGGTCCCACGCCATCCACTCGAATTGTCGAAACGAAAGGACAAATGGAATCGCGAGTCATGTACTGACGGGTGCGATCATACCAGCACTAATGCACCGGATTCCATCAGAACTCCGCAGTTAAGCGTGCTTGGGCGAGAGTAGTACTAGGATGGGTGACCTCCCGGGAAGTCCTCGTGTTGCACCCCTTTTCTATTTTGTTTTTCGATCTAAAACGATTCTAGCTTTGGAAAACCCATAACTTTTGAACCGTGAGGATCTACGCCGCCCACAGCACCTTTTCGGAAAGCCCTAGAAACCATCAAGGGCGGTTAAAGGACGTCGCGATTTTTCGGCCCCAAATTCAGCCGTTTTGACCCTCAAACGGGCTGCTGAAATTTACGGAGCGTAAAATAGTCAAGATGTGTTTTTCGAGTGTTTGGTGTTGTTGTTGTTGTGTTCTACATCAATCTCGAGCACTTTGGTTCGAGAAAAAAAATGCCAGCAAATCTTGTGGGTCCCACGCCATCCACTCGAATTGTCGAAACGAAAGGACAAATGGAATCGCGAGTCATGTACTGACGGGTGCGATCATACCAGCACTAATGCACCGGATCCCATCAGAACTCCGCAGCTAAGCGTGCTTGGGCGAGAGTAGTACTAGGATGGGTGACCTCCCGGGAAGTCCTCGTGTTGCACCCCTTTTCTATTTTGTTTTTCGATCTAAAACGATTCTAGCTTTGGAAAACCCATAACTTTTGAACCGTGAGGATCTACGCCGCCCACAGCACCTTTTCGGAAAGCCCTAGAAACCATCAAGGGCGGTTAAAGGACGTCGCGATTTTTCGGCCCCAAATTCAGCCGTTTTGACCCTCAAACGGGCTGCTGAAATTTACGGAGCGTAAAATAGTCAAGATGCGTTTTTCGAGTGTTTGGTGTTGTTATTGTTGTGTTCTACATCAATCTCGAGCACTTTGGTTCGAGAAAAAAAATGCTAGCAAATCTTGTGGGTCCCACGCCATCCACTCGAATTGTCGAAACGAAAGGACAAATGGAATCGCGAGTCATGTACTGACGGGTGCGATCATACCAGCACTAATGCACCGGATTCCATCAGAACTCCGCAGTTAAGCGTGCTTGGGCGAGAGTAGTACTAGGATGGGTGACCTCCCGGGAAGTCCTCGTGTTGCACCCCTTTTCTATTTTGTTTTTCGATCTAAAACGATTCTAGCTTTGGAAAACCCATAACTTTTGAACCGTGAGGATCTACGCCGCCCACAGCACCTTTTCGGAAAGCCCTAGAAACCATCAAGGGCGGTTAAAGGACGTCGCGATTTTTCGGCCCCAAATTCAGCCGTTTTGACCCTCAAACGGGCTGCTGAAATTTACGGAGCGTAAAATAGTCAAGATGTGTTTTTCGAGTGTTTGGTGTTGTTGTTGTTGTGTTCTACATCAATCTCGAGCACTTTGGTTCGAGAAAAAAAATGCCAGCAAATCTTGTGGGTCCCACGCCATCCACTCGAATTGTCGAAACGAAAGGACAAATGGAATCGCGAGTCATGTACTGACGGGTGCGATCATACCAGCACTAATGCACCGGATTCCATCAGAACTCCGCAGCTAAGCGTGCTTGGGCGAGAGTAGTACTAGGATGGGTGACCTCCCGGGAAGTCCTCGTGTTGCACCCCTTTTCTATTTTGTTTTTCGATCTAAAACGATTCTAGCTTTGGAAAACCCATAACTTTTGAACCGTGAGGATCTACGCCGCCCACAGCACCTTTTTGGAAAGCCCTAGAAACCATCAAGGGCGGTTAAAGGACGTCGCGATTTTTCGGCCCCAAATTCAGCCGTTTTGACCCTCAAACGGGCTGCTGAAATTTACGGAGCGTAAAATAGTCAAGATGCGTTTTTCGAGTGTTTGGTGTTGTTATTGTTGTGTTCTACATCAATCTCGAGCACTTTGGTTCGAGAAAAAAATGCTAGCAAATCTTGTGGGTCCCACGCCATCCACTCGAATTGTCGAAACGAAAGGACAAATGGAATCGCGAGTCATGTACTGACGGGTGCGATCATACCAGCACTAATGCACCGGATTCCATCAGAACTCCGCAGTTAAGCGTGCTTGGGCGAGAGTAGTACTAGGATGGGTGACCTCCCGGGAAGTCCTCGTGTTGCACCCCTTTTCTATTTTGTTTTTCGATCTAAAACGATTCTAGCTTTGGAAAACCCATAACTTTTGAACCGTGAGGATCTACGCCGCCCACAGCACCTTTTCGGAAAGCCCTAGAAACCATCAAGGGCGGTTAAAGGACGTCGCGATTTTTCGGCCCCAAATTCAGCCGTTTTGACCCTCAAACGGGCTGCTGAAATTTACGGAGCGTAAAATAGTCAAGATGTGTTTTTCGAGTGTTTGGTGTTGTTGTTGTTGTGTTCTACATCAATCTCGAGCACTTTGGTTCAAGAAAAAAATGCCAGCAAATCTTGTGGGTCCCACGCCATCCACTCGAATTGTCGAAACGAAAGGACAAATGGAATCGCGAGTCATGTACTGACGGGTGCGATCATACCAGCACTAATGCACCGGATCCCATCAGAACTCCGCAGCTAAGCGTGCTTGGGCGAGAGTAGTACTAGGATGGGTGACCTCCCGGGAAGTCCTCGTGTTGCACCCCTTTTCTATTTTGTTTTTCGATCTAAAACGATTCTAGCTTTGGAAAACCCATAACTTTTGAACCGTGAGGATCTACGCCGCCCACAGCACCTTTTGGAAAGCCCTAGAAACCATCAAGGGCGGTTAAAGGACGTCGCGATTTTTCGGCCCCAAATTCAGCCGTTTTGACCCTCAAACGGGCTGCTGAAATTTACGGAGCGTAAAATAGTCAAGATGCGTTTTTCGAGTGTTTGGTGTTGTTGTTGTTGTGTTCTACATCAATCTCGAGCACTTTGGTTCGAGAAAAAAAATGCTAGCAAATCTTGTGGGTCCCACGCCATCCACTCGAATTGTCGAAACGAAAGGACAAATGGAATCGCGAGTCATGTACTGACGGGTGCGATCATACCAGCACTAATGCACCGGATTCCATCAGAACTCCGCAGTTAAGCGTGCTTGGGCGAGAGTAGTACTAGGATGGGTGACCTCCCGGGAAGTCCTCGTGTTGCACCCCTTTTCTATTTTGTTTTTCGATCTAAAACGATTCTAGCTTTGGAAAACCCATAACTTTTGAACCGTGAGGATCTACGCCGCCCACAGCACCTTTTTGGAAAGCCCTAGAAACCATCAAGGGCGGTTAAAGGACGTCGCGATTTTTCGGCCCCAAATTCAGCCGTTTTGACCCTCAAACGGGCTGCTGAAATTTACGGAGCGTAAAATAGTCAAGATGCGTTTTTCGAGTGTTTGGTGTTGTTATTGTTGTGTTCTACATCAATCTCGAGCACTTTGGTTCGAGAAAAAAATGCTAGCAAATCTTGTGGGTCCCACGCCATCCACTCGAATTGTCGAAACGAAAGGACAAATGGAATCGCGAGTCATGTACTGACGGGTGCGATCATACCAGCACTAATGCACCGGATTCCATCAGAACTCCGCAGTTAAGCGTGCTTGGGCGAGAGTAGTACTAGGATGGGTGACCTCCCGGGAAGTCCTCGTGTTGCACCCCTTTTCTATTTTGTTTTTCGATCTAAAACGATTCTAGCTTTGGAAAACCCATAACTTTTGAACCGTGAGGATCTACGCCGCCCACAGCACCTTTTCGGAAAGCCCTAGAAACCATCAAGGGCGGTTAAAGGACGTCGCGATTTTTCGGCCCCAAATTCAGCCGTTTTGACCCTCAAACGGGCTGCTGAAATTTACGGAGCGTAAAATAGTCAAGATGCGTTTTTCGAGTGTTTGGTGTTGTTGTTGTTGTGTTCTACATCAATCTCGAGCACTTTGGTTCGAGAAAAAAAATGCCAGCAAATCTTGTGGGTCCCACGCCATCCACTCGAATTGTCGAAACGAAAGGACAAATGGAATCGCGAGTCATGTACTGACGGGTGCGATCATACCAGCACTAATGCACCGGATCCCATCAGAACTCCGCAGTTAAGCGTGCTTGGGCGAGAGTAGTACTAGGATGGGTGACCTCCCGGGAAGTCCTCGTGTTGCACCCCTTTTCTATTTTGTTTTTCGATCTAAAACGATTCTAGCTTTGGAAAACCCATAACTTTTGAACCGTGAGGATCTACGCCGCCCACAGCACCTTTTCGGAAAGCCCTAGAAACCATCAAGGGCGGTTAAAGGACGTCGCGATTTTTCGGCCCCAAATTCAGCCGTTTTGACCCTCAAACGGGCTGCTGAAATTTACGGAGCGTAAAATAGTCAAGATGCGTTTTTCGAGTGTTTGGTGTTGTTATTGTTGTGTTCTACATCAATCTCGAGCACTTTGGTTCGAGAAAAAAATGCTAGCAAATCTTGTGGGTCCCACGCCATCCACTCGAATTGTCGAAACGAAAGGACAAATGGAATCGCGAGTCATGTACTGACGGGTGCGATCATACCAGCACTAATGCACCGGATTCCATCAGAACTCCGCAGTTAAGCGTGCTTGGGCGAGAGTAGTACTAGGATGGGTGACCTCCCGGGAAGTCCTCGTGTTGCACCCCTTTTCTATTTTGTTTTTCGATCTAAAACGATTCTAGCTTTGGAAAACCCATAACTTTTGAACCGTGAGGATCTACGCCGCCCACAGCACCTTTTCGGAAAGCCCTAGAAACCATCAAGGGCGGTTAAAGGACGTCGCGATTTTTCGGCCCCAAATTCAGCCGTTTTGACCCTCAAACGGGCTGCTGAAATTTACGGAGCGTAAAATAGTCAAGATGTGTTTTTCGAGTGTTTGGTGTTGTTGTTGTTGTGTTCTACATCAATCTCGAGCACTTTGGTTCGAGAAAAAAAATGCCAGCAAATCTTGTGGGTCCCACGCCATCCACTCGAATTGTCGAAACGAAAGGACAAATGGAATCGCGAGTCATGTACTGACGGGTGCGATCATACCAGCACTAATGCACCGGATCCCATCAGAACTCCGCAGCTAAGCGTGCTTGGGCGAGAGTAGTACTAGGATGGGTGACCTCCCGGGAAGTCCTCGTGTTGCACCCCTTTTCTATTTTGTTTTTCGATCTAAAACGATTCTAGCTTTGGAAAACCCATAACTTTTGAACCGTGAGGATCTACGCCGCCCACAGCACCTTTTGGAAAGCCCTAGAAACCATCAAGGGCGGTTAAAGGACGTCGCGATTTTTCGGCCCCAAATTCAGCCGTTTTGACCCTCAAACGGGCTGCTGAAATTTACGGAGCGTAAAATAGTCAAGATGCGTTTTTCGAGTGTTTGGTGTTGTTATTGTTGTGTTCTACATCAATCTCGAGCACTTTGGTTCGAGAAAAAAAATGCTAGCAAATCTTGTGGGTCCCACGCCATCCACTCGAATTGTCGAAACGAAAGGACAAATGGAATCGCGAGTCATGTACTGACGGGTGCGATCATACCAGCACTAATGCACCGGATTCCATCAGAACTCCGCAGTTAAGCGTGCTTGGGCGAGAGTAGTACTAGGATGGGTGACCTCCCGGGAAGTCCTCGTGTTGCACCCCTTTTCTATTTTGTTTTTCGATCTAAAACGATTCTAGCTTTGGAAAACCCATAACTTTTGAACCGTGAGGATCTACGCCGCCCACAGCACCTTTTCGGAAAGCCCTAGAAACCATCAAGGGCGGTTAAAGGACGTCGCGATTTTTCGGCCCCAAATTCAGCCGTTTTGACCCTCAAACGGGCTGCTGAAATTTACGGAGCGTAAAATAGTCAAGATGTGTTTTTCGAGTGTTTGGTGTTGTTGTTGTTGTGTTCTACATCAATCTCGAGCACTTTGGTTCGAGAAAAAAAATGCCAGCAAATCTTGTGGGTCCCACGCCATCCACTCGAATTGTCGAAACGAAAGGACAAATGGAATCGCGAGTCATGTACTGACGGGTGCGATCATACCAGCACTAATGCACCGGATTCCATCAGAACTCCGCAGTTAAGCGTGCTTGGGCGAGAGTAGTACTAGGATGGGTGACCTCCCGGGAAGTCCTCGTGTTGCACCCCTTTTCTATTTTGTTTTTCGATCTAAAACGATTCTAGCTTTGGAAAACCCATAACTTTTGAACCGTGAGGATCTACGCCGCCCACAGCACCTTTTCGGAAAGCCCTAGAAACCATCAAGGGCGGTTAAAGGACGTCGCGATTTTTCGGCCCCAAATTCAGCCGTTTTGACCCTCAAACGGGCTGCTGAAATTTACGGAGCGTAAAATAGTCAAGATGCGTTTTTCGAGTGTTTGGTGTTGTTATTGTTGTGTTCTACATCAATCTCGAGCACTTTGGTTCGAGAAAAAAAATGCTAGCAAATCTTGTGGGTCCCACGCCATCCACTCGAATTGTCGAAACGAAAGGACAAATGGAATCGCGAGTCATGTACTGACGGGTGCGATCATACCAGCACTAATGCACCGGATTCCATCAGAACTCCGCAGTTAAGCGTGCTTGGGCGAGAGTAGTACTAGGATGGGTGACCTCCCGGGAAGTCCTCGTGTTGCACCCCTTTTCTATTTTGTTTTTCGATCTAAAACGATTCTAGCTTTGGAAAACCCATAACTTTTGAACCGTGAGGATCTACGCCGCCCACAGCACCTTTTCGGAAAGCCCTAGAAACCATCAAGGGCGGTTAAAGGACGTCGCGATTTTTCGGCCCCAAATTCAGCCGTTTTGACCCTCAAACGGGCTGCTGAAATTTACGGAGCGTAAAATAGTCAAGATGTGTTTTTCGAGTGTTTGGTGTTGTTGTTGTTGTGTTCTACATCAATCTCGAGCACTTTGGTTCGAGAAAAAAAATGCCAGCAAATCTTGTGGGTCCCACGCCATCCACTCGAATTGTCGAAACGAAAGGACAAATGGAATCGCGAGTCATGTACTGACGGGTGCGATCATACCAGCACTAATGCACCGGATCCCATCAGAACTCCGCAGCTAAGCGTGCTTGGGCGAGAGTAGTACTAGGATGGGTGACCTCCCGGGAAGTCCTCGTGTTGCACCCCTTTTCTATTTTGTTTTTCGATCTAAAACGATTCTAGCTTTGGAAAACCCATAACTTTTGAACCGTGAGGATCTACGCCGCCCACAGCACCTTTTGGAAAGCCCTAGAAACCATCAAGGGCGGTTAAAGGACGTCGCGATTTTTCGGCCCCAAATTCAGCCGTTTTGACCCTCAAACGGGCTGCTGAAATTTACGGAGCGTAAAATAGTCAAGATGCGTTTTTCGAGTGTTTGGTGTTGTTATTGTTGTGTTCTACATCAATCTCGAGCACTTTGGTTCGAGAAAAAAAATGCTAGCAAATCTTGTGGGTCCCACGCCATCCACTCGAATTGTCGAAACGAAAGGACAAATGGAATCGCGAGTCATGTACTGACGGGTGCGATCATACCAGCACTAATGCACCGGATTCCATCAGAACTCCGCAGTTAAGCGTGCTTGGGCGAGAGTAGTACTAGGATGGGTGACCTCCCGGGAAGTCCTCGTGTTGCACCCCTTTTCTATTTTGTTTTTCGATCTAAAACGATTCTAGCTTTGGAAAACCCATAACTTTTGAACCGTGAGGATCTACGCCGCCCACAGCACCTTTTCGGAAAGCCCTAGAAACCATCAAGGGCGGTTAAAGGACGTCGCGATTTTTCGGCCCCAAATTCAGCCGTTTTGACCCTCAAACGGGCTGCTGAAATTTACGGAGCGTAAAATAGTCAAGATGCGTTTTTCGAGTGTTTGGTGTTGTTGTTGTTGTGTTCTACATCAATCTCGAGCACTTTGGTTCGAGAAAAAAAATGCCAGCAAATCTTGTGGGTCCCACGCCATCCACTCGAATTGTCGAAACGAAAGGACAAATGGAATCGCGAGTCATGTACTGACGGGTGCGATCATACCAGCACTAATGCACCGGATCCCATCAGAACTCCGCAGTGAAGCGTGCTTGGGCGAGAGTAGTACTAGGATGGGTGACCTCCCGGGAAGTCCTCGTGTTGCACCCCTTTTTATTTTGTTTTTCGATCTAAAACGATTCTAGCTTTGGAAAACCCATAACTTTTGAACCGTGAGGATCTACGCCGCCCACAGCACCTTTTCGGAAAGCCCTAAAACCATCAAGGGCGGTTAAAGGACGTCGCGATTTTTCGGCCCCAAATTCAGCCGTTTTGACCCTCAAACGGGCTGCTGAAATTTACGGAGCGTAAAATAGTCAAGATGTGTTTTTCGAGTGTTTGGTGTTGTTGTTGTTGTGTTCTACATCAATCTCGAGCACTTTGGTTCGAGAAAAAAAATGCCAGCAAATCTTGTGGGTCCCACGCCATCCACTCGAATTGTCGAAACGAAAGGACAAATGGAATCGCGAGTCATGTACTGACGGGTGCGATCATACCAGCACTAATGCACCGGATCCCATCAGAACTCCGCAGCTAAGCGTGCTTGGGCGAGAGTAGTACTAGGATGGGTGACCTCCCGGGAAGTCCTCGTGTTGCACCCCTTTTCTATTTTGTTTTTCGATCTAAAACGATTCTAGCTTTGGAAAACCCATAACTTTTGAACCGTGAGGATCTACGCCGCCCACAGCACCTTTTCGGAAAGCCCTAGAAACCATCAAGGGCGGTTAAAGGACGTCGCGATTTTTCGGCCCCAAATTCAGCCGTTTTGACCCTCAAACGGCTGCTGCGTGCGAAAAATTTACGAGAGCGTGCCAGCAAATAGTCCAAGATGACGTTTTTCGAGTGTTTGGTGTTGTTGTTGTTGTGTTCTACATCAATCTCGAGCACTTTGGTTCGAGAAAAAAAATGCCAGCAAATCTTGTGGGTCCCACGCCATCCACTCGAATTGTCGAAACGAAATGACAAATGGAATCGCGAGTCATGTACTGACGGGTGCGATCATACCAGCACTAATGCAGCGGATCCCATCAGAACTCCGCAGTTAAGCGTGCTTGGGCGAGAGTAGTACTAGGATGGGTGACCTCCCGGGAAGTCCTCGTGTTGCACCCCTTTTCTATTTTGTTTTTCGATCTAAAACGATTCTAGCTTTGGAAAACCCATAACTTTTGAACCGTGAGGATCTACGCCGCCCACAGCACCTTTTCGGAAAGCCCTAGAAACCATCAAGGGCGGTTAAAGGACGTCGCGATTTTTCGGCCCCAAATTCAGCCGTTTTGACCCTCAAACGGGCTGCTGAAATTTACGGAGCGTAAAATAGTCAAGATGTGTTTTTCGAGTGTTTGGTGTTGTTGTTGTTGTGTTCTACATCAATCTCGAGCACTTTGGTTCGAGAAAAAAAATGCCAGCAAATCTTGTGGGTCCCACGCCATCCACTCGAATTGTCGAAACGAAAGGACAAATGGAATCGCGAGTCATGTACTGACGGGTGCGATCATACCAGCACTAATGCACCGGATCCCATCAGAACTCCGCAGCTAAGCGTGCTTGGGCGAGAGTAGTACTAGGATGGGTGACCTCCCGGGAAGTCCTCGTGTTGCACCCCTTTTCTATTTTGTTTTTCGATCTAAAACGATTCTAGCTTTGGAAAACCCATAACTTTTGAACCGTGAGGATCTACGCCGCCCACAGCACCTTTTTGGAAAGCCCTAGAAACCATCAAGGGCGGTTAAAGGACGTCGCGATTTTTCGGCCCCAAATTCAGCCGTTTTGACCCTCAAACGGGCTGCTGAAATTTACGGAGCGTAAAATAGTCAAGATGCGTTTTTCGAGATTTGGTGTTGTTATTGTTGTGTTCTACATCAATCTCGAGCACTTTGGTTCGAGAAAAAAAATGCTAGCAAATCTTGTGGGTCCCACGCCATCCACTCGAATTGTCGAAACGAAAGGACAAATGGAATCGCGAGTCATGTACTGACGGGTGCGATCATACCAGCACTAATGCACTGGATTCCATCAGAACTCCGCAGTTAAGCGTGCTTGGGCGAGAGTAGTACTAGGATGGGTGACCTCCCGGGAAGTCCTCGTGTTGCACCCCTTTTCTATTTTGTTTTTCGATCTAAAACGATTC
Source organism: Brassica napus (assembly GCF_020379485.1). NCBI lineage: Eukaryota > Viridiplantae > Streptophyta > Magnoliopsida > Brassicales > Brassicaceae > Brassica > Brassica napus. The sequence goes on from NW_026014084.1 coordinate 95,730, forward strand.
TAGCTTTGGAAAACCCATAACTTTTGAACCGTGAGGATCTACGCCGCCCACAGCACCTTTTCGGAAAGCCCTAGAAACCATCAAGGGCGGTTAAAGGACGTCGCGATTTTTCGGCCCCAAATTCAGCCATTTTGACCCTCAAACGGGCTGCTGAAATTTACGGAGCGTAAAATAGTCAAGATGCGTTTTTCGAGTGTTTGGTGTTGTTGTTGTTGTGTTCTACATCAATCTCGAGCACTTTGGTTCGAGAAAAAAAATGCCAGCAAATCTTGTGGGTCCCACGCCATCCACTCGAATTGTCGAAACGAAAGGACAAATGGAATCGCGAGTCATGTACTGACGGGTGCGATCATACCAGCACTAATGCACCGGATCCCATCAGAACTCCGCAGTGAAGCGTGCTTGGGCGAGAGTAGTACTAGGATGGGTGACCTCCCGGGAAGTCCTCGTGTTGCACCCCCTTTTTATTTTATTTTTTTCGATCTAAAACGATTCTAGCTTTGGAAATCCCATAACTTTTGAACCGTGAGGATCTACGCCGCCCACAGCACCATTTCGGAAAGCCCCAAAAACCATCAAGGGCGGTTAAAGGACGTCGCGATTTTTCGGCCCCAAATTCAGCCTTTTGACCCTCAAACGGGCTGCTGAAATTTACGGAGCGTAAAATAGTCAAGATGTGTTTTTCGAGTGTTTGGTGTTGTTGTTGTTGTGTTCTACATCAATCTCGAGCACTTTGGTTCGAGAAAAAAAATGCCAGCAAATCTTGTGGGTCCCACGCCATCCACTCGAATTGTCGAAACGAAAGGACAAATGGAATCGCGAGTCATGTACTGACGGGTGCGATCATACCAGCACAAATGCACCGGATCCCATCAGAACTCCGCAGCTAAGCGTGCTTGGGCGAGAGTAGTACTAGGATGGGTGACCTCCCGGGAAGTCCTCGTGTTGCACCCCTTTTCTATTTTGTTTTTCGATCTAAAACGATTCTAGCTTTGGAAAACCCATAACTTTTGAACCGTGAGGATCTACGCCGCCCACAGCACCTTTTCGGAAAGCCCTAGAAACCATCAAGGGCGGTTAAAGGACGTCGCGATTTTCCGGCCCCTAATTCAGCCGTTTTGACCCTCAAACGTTTTGCTGAATTTCTAAAAGGACGTCGCGATTTTCTAAAATAGCCAAGATGCGTTTTTCGAGTGTTTGGTGTTGTTGTTGTTGTTGTGTTCTACATCAATCTCGAGCACTTTGGTTCGAGAAAAAAATGCCAGCAAATGTTGTGCGTCCCACGCCATCCACTCGAATTGTCGAAACGAAATGACAAATTTCTAAAGGGCGGTTAAAGGACGTCGCGATTTTCTAAAATAGCCAAGATGCGTTTTTCGAGTGTTTGGTGTTGTTGTTGTTGTTGTGTTCTACATCAATCTCGAGCACTTTGGTTCGAGAAAAAAAATGCCAGCAAATGTTGTGGGTCCCACGCCATCCACTCGAATTGTCGAAACGAAATGACAAATGGAATCGCGAGTCATGTACTGACGGGTGCGATCATACCAGCACTAATGCACTGGATTCCATCAGAACTCCGCAGTTAAGCGTGCTTGGGCGAGAGTAGTACTAGGATGGGTGACCTCCCGGGAAGTCCTCGTGTTGCACCCCTTTTCTATTTTGTTTTTCGATCTAAAACGATTCTAGCTTTGGAAAACCCATAACTTTTGAACCGTGAGGATCTACGCCGCCCACAGCACCTTTTCGGAAAGCCCTAGAAACCATCAAGGGCGGTTAAAGGACGTCGCGATTTTTCGGCCCCAAATTCAGCCGTTTTGACCCTCAAACGGGCTGCTGAAATTTACGGAGCGTAAAATAGTCAAGATGCGTTTTTCGAGATTTGGTGTTGTTATTGTTGTGTTCTACATCAATCTCGAGCACTTTGGTTCGAGAAAAAAAATGCTAGCAAATCTTGTGGGTCCCACGCCATCCACTCGAATTGTCGAAACGAAAGGACAAATGGAATCGCGAGTCATGTACTGACGGGTGCGATCATACCAGCACTAATGCACTGGATTCCATCAGAACTCCGCAGTTAAGCGTGCTTGGGCGAGAGTAGTACTAGGATGGGTGACCTCCCGGGAAGTCCTCGTGTTGCACCCCTTTTCTATTTTGTTTTTCGATCTAAAACGATTCTAGCTTTGGAAAACCCATAACTTTTGAACCGTGAGGATCTACGCCGCCCACAGCACCTTTTCAGAAAGCCCTAGAAACCATCAAGGGCGGTTAAAGGACGTCGCGATTTTTCGGCCCCAAATTCAGCCATTTTGACCCTCAAACGGGCTGCTGAAATTTACGGAGCGTAAAATAGCCAAGATGCGTTTTTCGAGTGTTTGGTGTTGTTGTTGTTGTTGTGTTCTACATCAATCTCGAGCACTTTGGTTCGAGAAAAAAAATGCCAGCAAATGTTGTGGGTCCCACGCCATCCACTCGAATTGTCGAAACGAAATGACAAATGGAATCGCGAGTCATGTACTGACGGGTGCGATCATACCAGCACTAATGCACCGGATCCCATCAGAACTCCGCAGTGAAGCGTGCTTGGGCGAGAGTAGTACTAGGATGGGTGACCTCCCGGGAAGTCCTCGTGTTGCACCCCCTTTTTATTTTATTTTTCGATCTAAAACGATTCTAGCTTTGGAAATCCCATAACTTTTGAACCGTGAGGATCTACGCCGCCCACAGCACCATTTCGGAAAGCCCCAAAAACCATCAAGGGCGGTTAAAGGACGTCGCGATTTTTCGGCCCCAAATTCAGCCTTTTGACCCTCAAACGGGCTGCTGAAATTTACAGAGCGTAAAATAGTCAAGATGTGTTTTTCGAGTGTTTGGTGTTGTTGTTGTTGTGTTCTACATCAATCTCGAGCACTTTGGTTCGAGAAAAAAAATGCCAGCAAATCTTGTGGGTCCCACGCCATCCACTCGAATTGTCGAAACGAAAGGACAAATGGAATCGCGAGTCACGTACTGACGAGTGCGATCATACCAGCACAAATGCACCGGATCCCATCAGAACTCCGCAGCTAAGCGTGCTTGGGCGAGAGTAGTACTAGGATGGGTGACCTCCCGGGAAGTCCTCGTGTTGCACCCCTTTTCTATTTTGTTTTTCGATCTAAAACGATTCTAGCTTTGGAAAACCCATAACTTTTGAACCGTGAGGATCTACGCCGCCCACAGCACCTTTTCGGAAAGCCCTAGAAACCATCAAGGGCGGTTAAAGGACGTCGCGATTTTCCGGCCCCTAATTCAGCCGTTTTGACCCTCAAACGTTTTGCTGAATTTCTAAAAGGACGTCGCGATTTTCTAAAATAGCCAAGATGCGTTTTTCGAGTGTTTGGTGTTGTTGTTGTTGTTGTGTTCTACATCAATCTCGAGCACTTTGGTTCGAGAAAAAAAATGCCAGCAAATGTTGTGCGTCCCACGCCATCCACTCGAATTGTCGAAACGAAATGACAAATTTCTAAAGGGCGGTTAAAGGACGTCGCGATTTTCTAAAATAGCCAAGATGCGTTTTTCGAGTGTTTGGTGTTGTTGTTGTTGTTGTGTTCTACATCAATCTCGAGCACTTTGGTTCGAGAAAAAAAATGCCAGCAAATGTTGTGGGTCCCACGCCATCCACTCGAATTGTCGAAACGAAATGACAAATGGAATCGCGAGTCATGTACTGACGGGTGCGATCATACCAGCACTAATGCAGCGGATCCCATCAGAACTCCGCAGTTAAGCGTGCTTGGGCGAGAGTAGTACTAGGATGGGTGACCTCCCGGGAAGTCCTCGTGTTGCACCCCTTTTCTATTTTGTTTTTCGATCTAAAACGATTCTAGCTTTGGAAAACCCATAACTTTTGAACCGTGAGGATCTACGCCGCCCACAGCACCTTTTCGGAAAGCCCTAGAAACCATCAAGGGCGGTTAAAGGACGTCGCGATTTTTCGGCCCCAAATTCAGCCGTTTTGACCCTCAAACGGGCTGCTGAAATTTACGGAGCGTAAAATAGTCAAGATGCGTTTTTCGAGATTTGGTGTTGTTATTGTTGTGTTCTACATCAATCTCGAGCACTTTGGTTCGAGAAAAAAAATGCTAGCAAATCTTGTGGGTCCCACGCCATCCACTCGAATTGTCGAAACGAAAGGACAAATGGAATCGCGAGTCATGTACTGACGGGTGCGATCATACCAGCACTAATGCACTGGATTCCATCAGAACTCCGCAGTTAAGCGTGCTTGGGCGAGAGTAGTACTAGGATGGGTGACCTCCCGGGAAGTCCTCGTGTTGCACCCCTTTTCTATTTTGTTTTTCGATCTAAAACGATTCTAGCTTTGGAAAACCCATAACTTTTGAACCGTGAGGATCTACGCCGCCCACAGCACCTTTTCAGAAAGCCCTAGAAACCATCAAGGGCGGTTAAAGGACGTCGCGATTTTTCGGCCCCAAATTCAGCCATTTTGACCCTCAAACGGGCTGCTGAAATTTACGGAGCGTAAAATAGCCAAGATGCGTTTTTCGAGTGTTTGGTGTTGTTGTTGTTGTTGTGTTCTACATCAATCTCGAGCACTTTGGTTCGAGAAAAAAAATGCCAGCAAATGTTGTGGGTCCCACGCCATCCACTCGAATTGTCGAAACGAAAGACACATGGAATCGCGAGTCATGTACTGACGGGTGCGATCATACCAGCACTAATGCACCGGATCCCATCAGAACTCCGCAGTGAAGCGTGCTTGGGCGAGAGTAGTACTAGGATGGGTGACCTCCCGGGAAGTCCTCGTGTTGCACCCCCTTTTTATTTTATTTTTCGATCTAAAACGATTCTAGCTTTGGAAATCCCATAACTTTTGAACCGTGAGGATCTACGCCGCCCACAGCACCATTTCGGAAAGCCCCAAAACCATCAAGGGCGGTTAAAGGACGTCGCGATTTTTCGGCCCCAAATTCAGCCTTTTGACCCTCAAACGGGCTGCTGAAATTTACGGAGCGTAAAATAGTCAAGATGTGTTTTTCGAGTGTTTGGTGTTGTTGTTGTTGTGTTCTACATCAATCTCGAGCACTTTGGTTCGAGAAAAAAAATGCCAGCAAATCTTGTGGGTCCCACGCCATCCACTCGAATTGTCGAAACGAAAGGACAAATGGAATCGCGAGTCACGTACTGACGAGTGCGATCATACCAGCACAAATGCACCGGATCCCATCAGAACTCCGCAGCTAAGCGTGCTTGGGCGAGAGTAGTACTAGGATGGGTGACCTCCCGGGAAGTCCTCGTGTTGCACCCCTTTTCTATTTTGTTTTTCGATCTAAAACGATTCTAGCTTTGGAAAACCCATAACTTTTGAACCGTGAGGATCTACGCCGCCCACAGCACCTTTTCGGAAAGCCCTAGAAACCATCAAGGGCGGTTAAAGGACGTCGCGATTTTCCGGCCCCTAATTCAGCCGTTTTGACCCTCAAACGTTTTGCTGAATTTCTAAAAGGACGTCGCGATTTTCTAAAATAGCCAAGATGCGTTTTTCGAGTGTTTGGTGTTGTTGTTGTTGTTGTGTTCTACATCAATCTCGAGCACTTTGGTTCGAGAAAAAAAATGCCAGCAAATGTTGTGCGTCCCACGCCATCCACTCGAATTGTCGAAACGAAATGACAAATTTCTAAAGGGCGGTTAAAGGACGTCGCGATTTTCTAAAATAGCCAAGATGCGTTTTTCGAGTGTTTGGTGTTGTTGTTGTTGTTGTGTTCTACATCAATCTCGAGCACTTTGGTTCGAGAAAAAAAATGCCAGCAAATGTTGTGGGTCCCACGCCATCCACTCGAATTGTCGAAACGAAATGACAAATGGAATCGCGAGTCATGTACTGACGGGTGCGATCATACCAGCACTAATGCAGCGGATCCCATCAGAACTCCGCAGTTAAGCGTGCTTGGGCGAGAGTAGTACTAGGATGGGTGACCTCCCGGGAAGTCCTCGTGTTGCACCCCTTTTCTATTTTGTTTTTCGATCTAAAACGATTCTAGCTTTGGAAAACCCATAACTTTTGAACCGTGAGGATCTACGCCGCCCACAGCACCTTTTCGGAAAGCCCTAGAAACCATCAAGGGCGGTTAAAGGACGTCGCGATTTTTCGGCCCCAAATTCAGCCGTTTTGACCCTCAAACGGGCTGCTGAAATTTACGGAGCGTAAAATAGTCAAGATGTGTTTTTCGAGTGTTTGGTGTTGTTGTTGTTGTGTTCTACATCAATCTCGAGCACTTTGGTTCGAGAAAAAAAATGCCAGCAAATCTTGTGGGTCCCACGCCATCCACTCGAATTGTCGAAACGAAAGGACAAATAGAATCGCGAGTCATGTACTGACGGGTGCGATCATACCAGCACTAATGCACCGGATCCCATCAGAACTCCGCAGCTAAGCGTGCTTGGGCGAGAGTAGTACTAGGATGGGTGACCTCCCGGGAAGTCCTCGTGTTGCACCCCTTTTCTATTTTGTTTTTCGATCTAAAACGATTCTAGCTTTGGAAAACCCATAACTTTTGAACCGTGAGGATCTACGCCGCCCACAGCACCTTTTTGGAAAGCCCTAGAAACCATCAAGGGCGGTTAAAGGCCTCGCGATTTTTCGGCCCCAAATTCAGCCGTTTTGACCCTCAAACGGGCTGCTGAAATTTACGGAGCGTAAAATAGTCAAGATGCGTTTTTCGAGATTTGGTGTTGTTATTGTTGTGTTCTACATCAATCTCGAGCACTTTGGTTCGAGAAAAAAAATGCTAGCAAATCTTGTGGGTCCCACGCCATCCACTCGAATTGTCGAAACGAAAGGACAAATGGAATCGCGAGTCATGTACTGACGGGTGCGATCATACCAGCACTAATGCACTGGATTCCATCAGAACTCCGCAGTTAAGCGTGCTTGGGCGAGAGTAGTACTAGGATGGGTGACCTCCCGGGAAGTCCTCGTGTTGCACCCCTTTTCTATTTTGTTTTTCGATCTAAAACGATTCTAGCTTTGGAAAACCCATAACTTTTGAACCGTGAGGATCTACGCCGCCCACAGCACCTTTTCAGAAAGCCCTAGAAACCATCAAGGGCGGTTAAAGGACGTCGCGATTTTTCGGCCCCAAATTCAGCCATTTTGACCCTCAAACGGGCTGCTGAAATTTACGGAGCGTAAAATAGCCAAGATGCGTTTTTCGAGTGTTTGGTGTTGTTGTTGTTGTTGTGTTCTACATCAATCTCGAGCACTTTGGTTCGAGAAAAAAAATGCCAGCAAATGTTGTGGGTCCCACGCCATCCACTCGAATTGTCGAAACGAAATGACACATGGAATCGCGAGTCATGTACTGACGGGTGCGATCATACCAGCACTAATGCACCGGATCCCATCAGAACTCCGCAGTGAAGCGTGCTTGGGCGAGAGTAGTACTAGGATGGGTGACCTCCCGGGAAGTCCTCGTGTTGCACCCCCTTTTTATTTTATTTTTTCGATCTAAAACGATTCTAGCTTTGGAAATCCCATAACTTTTGAACCGTGAGGATCTACGCCGCCCACAGCACCATTTCGGAAAGCCCCAAAAACCATCAAGGGCGGTTAAAGGACGTCGCGATTTTTCGGCCCCAAATTCAGCCTTTTTGACCCTCAAACGGGCTGCTGAAATTTACAGAGCGTAAAATAGTCAAGATGTGTTTTTCGAGTGTTTGGTGTTGTTGTTGTTGTGTTCTACATCAATCTCGAGCACTTTGGTTCGAGAAAAAAAATGCCAGCAAATCTTGTGGGTCCCACGCCATCCACTCGAATTGTCGAAACGAAAGGACAAATGGAATCGCGAGTCACGTACTGACGAGTGCGATCATACCAGCACAAATGCACCGGATCCCATCAGAACTCCGCAGCTAAGCGTGCTTGGGCGAGAGTAGTACTAGGATGGGTGACCTCCCGGGAAGTCCTCGTGTTGCACCCCTTTTCTATTTTGTTTTTCGATCTAAAACGATTCTAGCTTTGGAAAACCCATAACTTTTGAACCGTGAGGATCTACGCCGCCCACAGCACCTTTTCGGAAAGCCCTAGAAACCATCAAGGGCGGTTAAAGGACGTCGCGATTTTCCGGCCCCAAATTCAGCCGTTTTGACCCTCAAACGTTTTGCTGAATTTCTAAAAGGACGTCGCGATTTTCTAAAATAGCCAAGATGCGTTTTTCGAGTGTTTGGTGTTGTTGTTGTTGTTGTGTTCTACATCAATCTCGAGCACTTTGGTTCGAGAAAAAAAATGCCAGCAAATGTTGTGCGTCCCACGCCATCCACTCGAATTGTCGAAACGAAATGACAAATTTCTAAAGGGCGGTTAAAGGACGTCGCGATTTTCTAAAATAGCCAAGATGCGTTTTTCGAGTGTTTGGTGTTGTTGTTGTTGTTGTGTTCTACATCAATCTCGAGCACTTTGGTTCGAGAAAAAAAATGCCAGCAAATGTTGTGGGTCCCACGCCATCCACTCGAATTGTCGAAACGAAATGACAAATGGAATCGCGAGTCATGTACTGACGGGTGCGATCATACCAGCACTAATGCAGCGGATCCCATCAGAACTCCGCAGTTAAGCGTGCTTGGGCGAGAGTAGTACTAGGATGGGTGACCTCCCGGGAAGTCCTCGTGTTGCACCCCTTTTCTATTTTGTTTTTCGATCTAAAACGATTCTAGCTTTGGAAAACCCATAACTTTTGAACCGTGAGGATCTACGCCGCCCACAGCACCTTTTCGGAAAGCCCTAGAAACCATCAAGGGCGGTTAAAGGACGTCGCGATTTTTCGGCCCCAAATTCAGCCGTTTTGACCCTCAAACGGGCTGCTGAAATTTACGGAGCGTAAAATAGTCAAGATGCGTTTTTCGAGATTTGGTGTTGTTATTGTTGTGTTCTACATCAATCTCGAGCACTTTGGTTCGAGAAAAAAAATGCTAGCAAATCTTGTGGGTCCCACGCCATCCACTCGAATTGTCGAAACGAAAGGACAAATGGAATCGCGAGTCATGTACTGACGGGTGCGATCATACCAGCACTAATGCACCGGATCCCATCAGAACTCCGCAGCTAAGCGTGCTTGGGCGAGAGTAGTACTAGGATGGGTGACCTCCCGGGAAGTCCTCGTGTTGCACCCCTTTTCTATTTTGTTTTTCGATCTAAAACGATTCTAGCTTTGGAAAACCCATAACTTTTGAACCGTGAGGATCTACGCCGCCCACAGCACCTTTTCGGAAAGCCCTAGAAACCATCAAGGGCGGTTAAAGGACGTCGCGATTTTTCGGCCCCAAATTCAGCCGTTTTGACCCTCAAACGGGCTGCTGAAATTTACGGAGCGTAAAATAGCCAAGATGCGTTTTTCGAGTGTTTGGTGTTGTTGTTGTTGTTGTGTTCTACATCAATCTCGAGCACTTTGGTTCGAGAAAAAAATGCCAGCAAATCTTGTGGGTCCCACGCCATCCACTCGAATTGTCGAAACGAAATGACAAATGGAATCGCGAGTCATGTACTGACGGGTGCGATCATACCAGCACTAATGCACCGGATCCCATCAGAACTCCGCAGTGAAGCGTGCTTGGGCGAGAGTAGTACTAGGATGGGTGACCTCCCGGGAAGTCCTCGTGTTGCACCCCTTTTTATTTTGTTTTTTCGATCTAAAACGATTCTAGCTTTGGAAAACCCATAACTTTTGAACCGTGAGGATCTACGCCGCCCACAGCACCATTTCGGAAAGCCCCAAAAACCATCAAGGGCGGTTAAAGGACGTCGCGATTTTTCGGCCCCAAATTCAGCCTTTTTGACCCTCAAACGGGCTGCTGAAATTTACGGAGCGTAAAATAGTCAAGATGTGTTTTTCGAGTGTTTGGTGTTGTTGTTGTTGTGTTCTACATCAATCTCGAGCACTTTGGTTCGAGAAAAAAAATGCCAGCAAATCTTGTGGGTCCCACGCCATCCACTCGAATTGTCGAAACGAAAGGACAAATGGAATCGCGAGTCATGTACTGACGGGTGCGATCATACCAGCACAAATGCACCGGATCCCATCAGAACTCCGCAGCTAAGCGTGCTTGGGCGAGAGTAGTACTAGGATGGGTGACCTCCCGGGAAGTCCTCGTGTTGCACCCCTTTTCTATTTTGTTTTTCGATCTAAAACGATTCTAGCTTTGGAAAACCCATAACTTTTGAACCGTGAGGATCTACGCCGCCCACAGCACCTTTTCGGAAAGCCCTAGAAACCATCAAGGGCGGTTAAAGGACGTCGCGATTTTCCGGCCCCAAATTCAGCCGTTTTGACCCTCAAACGTTTTGCTGAATTTTAAAAGGACGTCGCGATTTTCTAAAATAGCCAAGATGCGTTTTTCGAGTGTTTGGTGTTGTTGTTGTTGTTGTGTTCTACATCAATCTCGAGCACTTTGGTTCGAGAAAAAAATGCCAGCAAATGTTGTGCGTCCCACGCCATCCACTCGAATTGTCGAAACGAAATGACAAATTTCTAAGGGCGGTTAAAGGACGTCGCGATTTTCTAAAATAGCCAAGATGCGTTTTTCGAGTGTTTGGTGTTGTTGTTGTTGTTGTGTTCTACATCAATCTCGAGCACTTTGGTTCGAGAAAAAAAATGCCAGCAAATGTTGTGGGTCCCACGCCATCCACTCGAATTGTCGAAACAAAATGACAAATGGAATCGCGAGTCATGTACTGACGGGTGCGATCATACCAGCACTAATGCAGCGGATCCCATCAGAACTCCGCAGTTAAGCGTGCTTGGGCGAGAGTAGTACTAGGATGGGTGACCTCCCGGGAAGTCCTCGTGTTGCACCCCTTTTCTATTTTGTTTTTCGATCTAAAACGATTCTAGCTTTGGAAAACCCATAACTTTTGAACCGTGAGGATCTACGCCGCCCACAGCACCTTTTCGGAAAGCCCTAGAAACCATCAAGGGCGGTTAAAGGACGTCGCGATTTTCGGCCCCAAATTCAGCCGTTTTGACCCTCAAACGTTTTGCTGAATTTCTAAAAGGACGTCGCGATTTTTAAAATAGCCAAGATGCGTTTTTCGAGTGTTTGGTGTTGTTGTTGTTGGTGTGTTCTACATCAATCTCGAGCACTTTGGTTCGAGAAAAAAAATGCCAGCAAATGTTGTGCGTCCCACGCCATCCACTCGAATTGTCGAAACGAAATGACAAATTTCTAAAGGGCGGTTAAAGGACGTCGCGATTTTCTAAAATAGCCAAGATGCGTTTTTCGAGTGTTTGGTGTTGTTGTTGTTGTTGTGTTCTACATCAATCTCGAGCACTTTGGTTCGAGAAAAAAATGCCAGCAAATGTTGTGGGTCCCACGCCATCCACTCGAATTGTCGAAACGAAATGACAATGGAATCGCGAGTCATGTACTGACGGGTGCGATCATACCAGCACTAATGCAGCGGATCCCATCAGAACTCCGCAGTTAAGCGTGCTTGGGCGAGAGTAGTACTAGGATGGGTGACCTCCCGGGAAGTCCTCGTGTTGCACCCCTTTTCTATTTTGTTTTTCGATCTAAAATTTCTAGCTTTGGAAACACATAACTTTTGAACCGTGAGGATCTACGCCGCCCACAGCACCTTTTCAGAAAGCCCTAGAAACCATCAAGGGCGGTTAAAGGACGTCGCGATTTTTCGGCCCCAAATTCAGCCTTTTTGACCCTCAAACGGGCTGCTGAAATTTACGGAGCGTAAAATAGTCAAGATGTGTTTTTCGAGTGTTTGGTGTTGTTGTTGTGTTCTACATCAATCTCGAGCACCATTTCGGAAAGCCCTAGAAACCATCAAGGGCGGTTAAAGGACGTCGCGATTTTTCGGCCCCAAATTCAGCCGTTTTGACCCTCAAACGGGCTGCTGAAATTTACGGAGCGTAAAATAGCCAAGATGCGTTTTTCGAGTGTTTGGTGTGTTGTTTGTTGTTGTTCTGTTCTACATCAATCTCGAGCACTTTGGTTCGAGAAAAAAATGCCAGCAAATGTTGTGGGTCCCACGCCATCCACTCGAATTGTCGAAACGAAATGACAAATGGAATCGCGAGTCATGTACTGATGGGTGCGATCATACCAGCACTAATGCACCGGATCCCATCAGAACTCCGCAGTTAAGCGTGCTTGGGCGAGAGTTGTACTAGGATGGGTGACCTCCCGGAAGTCCTCGTGTTGCACCCCCTTTTTATTTTGTTTCTTCTTTCTAGATCTAACGATTCTAGCTTTGGAAATCCCATAACTTTAGAAACAACACATGGACAGCCTCAATCTGTTGGTTCGTTCGTGAGTTTTCGTAACGAAACATTCATCATATAAATAAACCGCGTAAGGCGGCAAGGGATTCGAAGCCACCAATGGCCAGTCCCGGTAAATACAAATACGGCCAAATAGGCCTAAGCAAAATCAAAAAGGCCACACTCGGCCGAAAACAGATAAAACGATAATCAAACTCAATCATCAATACAAAGGATCAGTCCATCCAAATAGGATCCTCTACGGTCGCTCTCCATCTTCCTCAGCATCACGACCCTCGACCACTGCTCCTCGAGCGGCATAGACAGTGGATAAGGATGTATCTTCAAAAAGAAGCCTCCATAACATTATCAATTGACGAGCTGAAACGAAATTGATGAGCCTCGACCACCGCACGGACCCTCTCGGGAGAAAAATGACCCCAAAACAGCGGACCACCACGGAGAAGGTCTCGGACGATGCACAAATCTTCGGAAAAGGAGGATGGGGTTGTGTACTGCAAATGAACGTAGTACAGATATGGAAGAATATAAAAAAAAACGGGTAGTAAGAAAGGCAACGAGTGATCGTTCAGTACGTTACCTCCTGTCTCCCACAGTCGCCTAAACGAGGAAGGCACTCCACGGCGACGAGGCTTGGTCCAATCTAACGTAGAAAAAATAACTCTTCCATCCACAACCATCCTGAGGGAATCCCTTCAGACTTCCATATATACGCAACTTTAAACTACCAGACGATCGGTCCCAACTCGAGACAGGGTAGGAAAGCTTCGAGATAATCAGCAGTGAGCTCCATGCCTCGCTCGTATCCCAAGACTAGCAACCCGACAAGGTGCTTTATACCGCGGGGAGAAATCTGACTTATCGAAACTTCCAACGTTCAGAAACTCTACTATAACCAACGGAATGGGAAACCACATGCGAGCACGCATCAGATGTTCCTTCGGGAGGTTCGTCGGCTCTCTCCCCCTCGAGGGGTAATCGAAAATCCACATTTTCCGGAACGTGACAGAAGCTGCGTATGGTTCAAGGAACGGAAGGGTACCCTGCTCGGTCTCCCATGACCCTTTCCGAAAAAGGCCTCATGGTAATCCATGGCGCGGGAGGCGGTTCCTCCGCGGTACACATACACCCAGTATGCGTCGGCCTCGGCAGGGTCACGGAATGTGCCACAAACTCTGATCTCTCGGAAAACCCACCAGA
>NW_026014085.1:0-27726 GCF_020379485.1 Brassica napus
TCAATTTAAAAACTAAGTCCCCACTTTTTCTATAGACAAAAGTTGTCGGGCGTTACGGTCCAACAAAATCTTAGAGCCAACAGTTATTGGGCTCAAATTCCGGCATCCATTTTAAGGGAAAGCGGGTGGGCGACGTCGGAAAGAAAGGCAGGAGAGGCAAAGGGAAAAAGTGGGGACCGAGGAAGAAAGAGAAGGAAAAAAACCCTTATTTAAGGACTGTCCCTTACTCTTTTGTGACCAAAAAAAAAAAAAAAAAAAAAACATAACAAGGGACTCTCTCCTCTCTCTCCTCATCCCACCAATAATGTGCTCTTAGGACCGAGGACAAAAGTCATTTGTTTAACTCTTCCCCAAATTATCAGTATATTTTAATCAGGAACTTCTACCACAACTACTTCAGATCTTTTTAGTTGAGGTATCTCGTCTTAGAGTAAAACTAAAAATATTCAGTGATTTCTTTTTGTTTTCACAACAAACTTATTTCTACGGATTTCTCATAAATCAATTTTCCAGTATTAGTATTTGACAGTTTCATTCATTATTGTTTGAATATATATGTGATGTATTCTCCTTGGTTGTGTGCCAATTTATAGTTGACGATTGCCGTTAGTGCAAATTAAATATGTTAAGAGTTCATGTCTGCAACCTATCATCTATCCAGTCAATTAGATTTAGACTTCAATGATAAAAACAGTTTGAATGGTGTAGATCATATAATTATACAAATAAATGAGATACTGTAGATTAAGTAGATTATACAAGATGAATACAAATTAAGCTTATCAAACATGCTATTATTGTTTGAATGAGTATAAACAGTTTAAATAGTACATTTCAAATATATAAATAATAATCCAAGTAACACTTAAATCAACTTTGTGTCATATAAAGGAAGACTCACTTAGCAAGCATTTACATTATATGCAGCTACGATTATAAGTATTGACATTTGTTATTTCATGTTTACAAAACACATGAATATACAAAGTCATCACCTAATCAATATGATTTACTTTTGGTTACTATAAATCATCTCAATTGAATATATGTTGCCAATAATTGTCTCTATCTCTAATATATGTGTAGCATACCACAGTTTTGAGATCATATTAAAGATGCCGAATTGATTTAATCGTACTGAGTTAAACATTAAAATACATGCACCAACATTTTATGGACCGAGTTATAAATTGGAAAATATAACATGGCGGTCCGAAGCCTACCAACTTGCCTACCTCTTAATATCTGCCCGTTAACATATAAAATAATACATATATATATATATATATATGAATAGTCTAAGAAGATGTGAAACATAAGTAATAAATAATTATATAGTGGAAAATAATATTCAGGTTTTATGTCTTCAATTATCCAGTAAACTGACCAAATTGATGTAACAATATATAGACATAACAATTCTTAACGAATGAAATAATATGTAACATTCTTACGACCATTTCTCATAACCTAACATTGTATGTTGTTCATGGGTATTAAAAGACAACATGGTTGGACACATGAGCAAGTTGTTATACTATGAAAAGCTTTGACTTTAGGAAAATGTGTCATTTTTATCTCCAATATTTCAGGATCTTCTTGTGTGGTTATACAAAAGTTTCATGATTAAAAATCCATTGATCATACATTGATATTATTGGCTGTCATATATAAGGTAAAACAGTCTAAAAGCTATCACATCTTTAGTGACCGTGAAAGTTCCAAAAACGTTTGCATTACACAACTTTAAAATGAGGAGTGTTTATGTATAGATAACTCGGTTGCATAGCCGATTAATTCTTCTTTTTTTTTTTTTCAGTAAAACGATTTTGTATTTGAATTAGGTGAAAAAAAATTTAATTGAAAACCGGTTTGCGTAATGTGAAAACCAGCTACGTTTTATGTAACAATCTATTATTAAAATATATATATGTAATCGATTGATCGAACTAATAATTGGAAATGGTCCAATTAATTTATCTAGTAAGTTTAATGCATTTAATATGGATGGTGAGATGAATTGTGGTAATGACCCTCAATATAGTAAGCAAGATTACAACTTAAACAATACTCCTCAGTTATATAAAGGAAATATCATAGAATGATACGAAGTCATTCCTATAGCCATATAATATCACAAAATGATACAAATATACTTTATTAATTTTGATAAATATATTAATAAATAGTGCTTAAAATATTTCTAGCTATATAATATCACAAAATGATACAAAGAGCTTTCCACGCGCGCGTCGCCGCCGCCGTCCGGCCCGGCTCGGGTCGGCATGTGCTTGGCTTGGGATTGGGATTGGTCTTGGTCTTGGTCTTGGGTCTTGGTGGAGAGTCTCCAGCCCAATAAGATATTTTTTTTGGACTAAGTTAAGCTCAACGTTTTGCCATTTAATTTCCAAAAAACGGCATGCTTTTTTATTTTAAACAACATGTAGTTTGTTTAAAAAACAACACGCTGTCTCTTTCTTGACGATAGATTAAACGAAAAAGATCTTGCAGAGAGAAAGTTCCGTAACGCTTCAACTCCGAGATCTTCGTGAGATTTCTGCCAACGTGCGCACGTGCTGCATCAGTTACGGAAAGTGGCTCGTCTTCTCCTCTTTAAAACTCGTCTCCTTCTCCTTCTCATTTCATTCTCAACGTTTTACACAACGAAAAAATCAGCAAATCCCTTAGCGTAAGTCTATAGTTCGAGAGTGTTTCGTAGATTTATAGCTTGATAGGACGATTCACGAGTGAAGCGTGATCATCTACCATGGTTGTATCCTTGGACTCGATATTCGTACAGTCCCATTTCACTACAGAGCGAAATTTAGAGTTTAAGGAAGAGATCATATCTCGACTCCATGTCTATTTTCGAAACGTCGATTTCCTTAATATCGTTCTTATTATTTCGTTTATGTCAATCCGGTTTTCCGGCTTCTACAATCTTAACTCTAAATCACTTTAAGTTTAAAGCTTCAATTGGGTTGAAGAACGATTTAGAAAATTAGGTTTTCGAATGGTGTTTGCGATTTGCTTTCTAGCACCTCCGTGAAGAATTTGTTATTTATCTTATAAACGGTTCACGTTTTGCTTTGTAGCACTACCAAAAAACGTTTATTGATATACGATTTGTACAAACCTTTTCTGGTTTTATTGAAACGATGTTTGCGATTTGCTATATGCTTATCCGCGAAACGTTTTTTATTTATTTCATAACGAGTTGCGGATTGCTTTGTAGCATTATCGCAAAACGTTTTTGATACATTCTTAAAACGTTATTAAAATGATTCGTTTCCACGAACGCTTATAAAGTGAGTTTGTGAAACAATCTAATAGTCTACACAAGATGGTTTCTGCAAACGCTTTTCAAAGCAAGTTTGTATGACCAAATTGATGTAATAATGTATAGACATAACAATTCTTAAAGAATGAAACAATATGTAACACTCTTACGACCATTTCTCATAACCTAACATTGTATGTTGTTCATCTTATATATTAAAACAGAAGTCATGACTTCTTTTCATGTGTGATTTTTTAGTTTGGACCATTCCTAAAAAATAAAAATATAATATTTTACATAAGTTCATTATTATATCTTTTAATATCTTTATCATTTTATTTGAAATACAAATGAATATATTTAAAATATTCTAACAAAATCTTTTTAAAATCTTCTTAGAATCTTTTTAAACTTACTTTCAAAAATTAGTTAGTTTAATTTAAATTAACATAAAATATAATTAGAAATTAAAATTGAATATATTTTTAGTTTATAAACAAAAATTTAAATATAATGAAATTAATTAATTTCACAAATACATTTACTAATAATTTTTAAAGATTTGTTAGAAATAAATATTTATTTTTATTTTAATTTTTTCAAAAAAAATTCTAATAAAAATAAAAATCATGATTTTTGATGAGCGATATTTTTATTTGGACCATCATTTAAATTTTATATTAAATGTATATCACTAATATTAATATACATAATATTTTTAACTACTTTAATCATAATATCTGTTATCTTTTAATTTTTTTAAAAAAATAAAATAAAATTCTAACAAATCTCTTGAAAAAGATTAATAAGATCTTAATTGTCATAAATTGAATATAAATATTTTCAACTAATTTTGTAATTAGTAATGAAATGTTACTAAAAGAATAAAATTATACCCTATTTTATCAATTTTATAATAATATCTATCATTTTAAAATAAAAATGTTATATTGAAGAAAATATGATAAAATATTTTAAATTGATAAGTTAACATATTTTATTTTCATAAATATAAAATATTTATGCTAAAAATATAATATGTTGGTAGAACGGGTTAATATTAGTAAACTATATAATACATGTATAAAAATTTAACTTATCTTAAACTTTTTAATATACAGTAATTTATTATATAAAATTAATAAACATTAAAAATTACTAAAAAAATCTAGCGATTTGAATTACGGATCATGATTATAATAAATTAAATACAAAATTGTTTTCATATATGTTGTTTCATGCATTAAAAAATTTAGTTTGGTAATCAAACGCAAATTCAATAAGACAAATATATAATAAGCAACATATATATATATATATATGTGATGATTTTAATTTACAGCATGAAAACTATAATTATTATATTTAGCATAATTATACAAACATTTAAATATGTGAGTAACATTAAAAATATATAATATTATGTAAAACAAATATCTCTATATATAAATGTGAAAATATATACCCGCACGGTTGTGCGGGTGGAAATCTAGTGGGTATTAAAAGACAACATGGTTGGACACATGAGCAAGTTGTTATACTATGAAAAGCTTTGACTCCAGAAAAAGATGTCATTTTTATCTCCAATATTCAGGATCTTCTTGTGTGGTTATACAAAAGTTTCATGATTAAAAATCCATTGATCATACATTTGATGTTATTGGGTGTCTTATCTAAGGTAAAACAGTCTAAAAAGCTATCACATCTTTAGTGACCGTGAAAGTTCCATAAACGTTTGCATTTCACAACTTTAAAATGAGGAATGTTTATGTATAGATAACTCGGTTGCATAGCCGATTAATTCTTTTTTTTTTGTATTTCACTAAAACGATTTTGTATTTGCATTATGTGAAAAAAAAAATTGAAAACCGGTTTGCATAATGTGAAAACCAGCTACGTTTTTTGTAACAATCTATTATTAAAAACATATATGTAAGGGATTGATCGAACTAATAATTGGGAAACGGTCCAATTAATTTATCTAGTAATTTTAATGCATTTAATATGGATGGTGAGTTGAATTGTGGTAATAACACTTCAACATAGTATGCAAGATTACAACTTAAACAATACTCCTCAGTTATATAAAGGAAATATCACAGAATGATATGAAGTCATTCCTATAGCCGTATAATATCACAAAATGATACAAATATATACTTTATTAATTTTCATAAATATAACTAATAAATAGTGCTTAAAATATTTCTAGACATTAACATTAAATGACAAATTCATTCATTTAATATTTATGTTGTAGAAGAAAAAATTATAGTCATGATTTGTTGTCAAATTGTTTGCACTAATGTTGTATTATGTCACCACCCAAGTTCAAACTCGCATTATTAAAAGACAATTTATTAAAAGGTATAATTTCAGTTAACTTATTTTGTATTTACTGATACTTTGGGATATAATAAATTTTAGATCCTATAAAAAAGGAAAAAATCCCTATAATTAAAAAGTTAAAAGTAAAATTTGGTAAATGTGATTGCATCTTCGAGATTATGACATATGCTTGTTTAATATACTAATAATTTCTTTTGGAAAGTTTGACAATAAGTATTATAACCTTTAAATAGGTCGTATTAATTTTTTAACTTTGATATTATTTAAATATCTATTTGTATATGTAGGAGATAGGCCGGCCAAATCACGTGTATATATTGCAAAGCAAAACCATAGAGAAGAGTATTCAGACGTCAAACAAGCTACAAAAATGGCTAAAGCACATATGTCTTTATTTCGTCATCTTATTATACCTTTATTCAGGTAATGTGATCACAACTAATCATCAGACCCAATAGAATTTAGAGATCAATTTTAACGATGCACTAGATTTTAACCGTGCAACCGCACGGGTGTTTGTTTTTACTTTTCTATACATAAATTATTGTTTTAAAACATAAGTGGTATATATTTTTAATGCTAATCATATACGTAAATATTTATATAACTATTCAAATACAATAATTTTATAATTTACATGTTATAATTAATTAATTGTTTAAACCTTATGTATTTGCCACTTCTTATTATATATTTATCTTATTGTATTTGCATTTAGTTATTAAGATAATTAATATATTCCTGAGAAAATATATTTAAAAAATATTTGTATTTAATTTATGCTAAATTCTGACCCGTATTTCAAAACTGGATTTCTTTTTACCAATATTTTTATGCTTATTCATTTTAGATAATTTATTATTGTATATAAAAAGTGTGAGATATGCTAATTTTTAGACATGTATTATATAGTTTGTTAATTTTAAGTCGTTCTATCATCATATTATATTTTAACTAAATAGTTTTTATTTATGAAAATAAAATTATAAATATATAAATTTATAAATTGAATATAATTTATCATATTTATTTTAGTATAATAATTATATTTAACATGATCATGACTATAAAGTAGATAAAATAGGATATAATTTATTTATTTTTATTCTAAACGATAACTTAAAATACATTAAGTCATTGTTTAAATATTACACAGATTTATTAGAATTTTTAAAATATAATATAAATATATATTATATTTAAAATGAATATATATTATGATTAAAGTGGTTGCAAAGATTTTATATTATTAACTTTAAAGAAATACATGTTAATTTTATACATGTATTATATAGTTTGATAATGTTAACCCATCTTACCAACATATTAGATTTTATTTTTTAACATAAATATTTTATAATTACGAAAATAAAATATATAAATTTGATACAATTTTATTATATTTAGCTCAATATAATAATTTTAATTTAATATGATTGATTATGAATATAATAACTAAAATATTATAGATTTTTTTTTTATTTTATATAACTGAATATATTAATGTATAATAATATTTTAAACTAATTTCGAAATTAGTGAAAATATATAAATATAATTTCAAAAATTAAGATCTTGTAAAAATCTTTTTAAACAGATTGTTAGAATTTTAAAATAAATATATTTATATTTAAAATGAAAAGATATCAAAAGATACTATGATTAGAATATTTTAAAAATTATATTTATTATAAGTCTGAATTAAAATATAGTATGAATTTCTATGAATAGGTTCATTAGGTCCATTTTAAAAAAAAGGAAAAATGATTGCTGACTACATGAAGTATCGACCATCACATGGCTAACCATGCAAAGTATACTAATGTATACCTAGCTACACGAAGTATATGTTATGCATGATAACATCCCTCAACTTAATGAGGTTATGTAATTAACATCACAAGTTTAATTTCATTCATCCAAAAAGTGATGTAGATATCAGAGACCGTTAAATACCTCGTTTCATCAATTAAAATATGACCAACCCGACTGTAATTTAACTGAAATTATATTTTAACCCACATTTTAAGAGCGTAACAATTTTTTATAAATATCTAATGTACAAAATCAATATCTTTTAACGTTTTTTGATATGTAGTGTTTTAACATTTCTATTTTGGTGTATTAGAAAAACTATATAATTATATTATATATTATATTAAATATGTAAGTTATATAAGATATTATGTAATTTTTTAAAAAAATTATTTAATATGTTTTCTTATGAACTTTTCATAAAATTTATGTAATTTTTTGATGAATTGTTGATATATAGTTATTTTTAAATTTTAATTAGAAAATATATTTGACGTCAATTTATTGACTCTAACATTTTGTTTGCTCAAAACTTATTTGATGTCAATTTAAATCAAACATAATCTGACACATATATAATTATTATATATGTACTTTTAATAATAAAATAATCTAAGTAAGTATATAATATGAAAGTTTTAATAAGTTTAAATGAATGCAATTTAATATAAACAAAATAATGCATTAATTTAATTATGGATGAATTTAATTAATTGTATATCAAACAAATAAGATGTTGGAGTAAGTAAATTGATATCAAACAACTTTTATAATAAAATTGATCAAATAAATATATATCACACAACTATTCAAAAGAATTACACATTTAATTAAAAATTAATAACAAAACAGATTAAATAATAAAAATAAAAATAAATAATATCTTGTATAACTTTTATATCTAATATAACTAAACAAATACAACTATATAGTTTTCAAATACATTTAAATAAAAATTTCAAAACAATACTTATCAAAATTTTATAAAACATATTGGTTTAATAAATTATATTTTGTTAAAAATATTCTCACGCTTTTAAAAAGCGGATCAAAACCTAATTTTTGTTTAATTACCGTTAGGTGCACCATATTTTAATTGGGAAAATGAGAGACTTAAACGGTCTTTGACATCCATATCACTTTTTGGATTAATGAAATTAAAGTCGTGATGTTAACCACATAAATCATTAAGTTGAGGGATGTTGCCATGCATAACATATACTTCGTGTAGTCTGGTATACATTAATTTAGTTTGCATGGCTAGCCATGTGATAGTCAATACTTCATGTAGTCAGCAATCATTTTTCCTAAAAAAAATCACACATGAATCAAGGTTGTGACTTCTGTTTTAATATATAAGATATGGCTTTAGGTCGTTGGGAGTTTTATTTGATTGTATGATTTTCCAAATTCTGTAACAATCTTAATTTCATTTTGATGTTTTTAATAGAAGGAACTTTCACGAGAGTCAACGCAGAGGTACATGTTTACGATAACTCAAAAGTTGAAAACAAAACGAAACATCAATCTCATATGTGTGTGTGTTTTATCATTTAATGCTCGCAGGGTCATCATGGGGAGTGGTGTGTGGCGAAACCAGCTACGAAGAAAGAAAAACTTCAACAAATTATTGATTTTGCATGTTCAAAAGTCAATTGTGCAGCTATATCGAATGGCGGTGCATGTTATTCTCCTGAGGATCTCCTTCTTCATGCTTCTGTAGCCATGAATAATTATTATCAAGCAGAAGGAAGACACTTTTGGAATTGCAATTTCGCAGGCTCTGGCATCATTGCCATAACTGATCCGAGTGAGTTTCATCTGATTTTTTTTTTGTCTCTAAACAATTATGAAAGTCTTCTTATGTCAACCTAGAATCAATACTTAATTTATTAATTTTATTTTCAGGCACTGGAAATTGCAAATATCAATTAAAAAAATGAAGTATATAAAGCTTCGTCTTTGTTACAAAAACAAAATAGAGAACTCTAGTTCTCGAATTTCATATCTGATATCTAAAGTTTATGTGGTTCTATTTGCAACTATTAAATGTTTAAGTTACACCATCTATCATCGTAAGTTTCAGAAAAAGTTTTCCATCATCTTATCATCGTTAGAAAAATATATATAAATTGTAGTCTGCTGTTAGTTTTTACAACCTGCACAATATGAACTTGAGGTAAGAGAATCTGATGATCCAACGTTCTCCAGTTAATAAAACAAAGTGGAGATATGGACAGAAAATCCAATTTTACATGGTCCAACAATATTTTGGGGTGTAAATTCTGGTCTATGAATCTAAGCATAATACAAACATAAAATGAAGTGAAAAGCAATATCAAAGTAGAAAAATCATGGAATAAAGTTAGAAAAACAAACTCATGTACATAAGGACACAATCAGACCCATACCGTCAACTCGGCGTCAGTTCTGAAGTGAATGGATAACTGAATAAAAAAATAACAAAGTGTTTTGATTCATAATGGCTGAATCAAGCGGAGTCAATGAAAACGTTACATGTGACTTTGAGTTATGAAAAATAAGCTGAAAATTACAAGAAATAGACATAAAATTTCTCTCAACATATACTAGGCAATCTTTTTTTTGCTATATTATTTTTCTACTTTTATCTGAGATTTTGAAAAAAAACTACAAAGTCATCAATACTAAAATTTAAAGAATTATAAAATGGTTGAAAATCAAAGGTCGAATACTGTATATTGTTTGTGTTATGATATATTGGCAAACAAAAACTTTTTGATCAGTTTAACGTAAGTATACGAAGTGCAAAATAGAACTTACATAAAACAGAGAAACTGACATAAGTCATCTCATTTACTGGAACAAAATCATTTTTTGGTTAAAACTGGAACATAATCATTTTTTTGGTTAAATCTGTAACAGAATAATGAGAAGTTGAAGGTATCATTTTATCAAAAGATCATAGTTTCTCCGTAAGGAATCTTCATGGATTTCCATGTCAATGATAAGCAGAGCCGGGCCTGAGATTTTCGGGGCTCTATCCAAAATTAAATTGTTTACAGATTAATGTAAAGATTTTACAAATTTTATGTATAAATTTAAACTATAGTAGTTGAGTATAGTGCCTTTTTTATAGACAAGTTGGAAACAAATGTAAATACATATGAAACTGGAAATCAAGAAGGAAGAAAATGGGCATTCACATAATTATTATATTTCACGTAAATCTTCACGATAACATATTAACATATAAATTCATTTTTACACAATTTTTCTCTGGTATTGGGGGCCCACAAACTGGAGGTCCATTCAAATGTTTCATTCGGATGGTAACCGTCGTCCTGCCCCGCCCCGCAGTTAACAATAACAAAAATCTCTACATATACTATATATCTATACATTTTTATTAAAACTGCACCGCATTTGAACCGCTTGTCCCGCACCGCTCAAATCGTAGTTACCATTCGGAGCCTTAATGTCCCCATGCCCCGCTCTGACTATAACTCCTACATATATATAAATGAACTATATATTTATATGTTGCTTGGTTTAGAAGGAGAAGAATCTACTATTGGAGTTGTGAATCAACCAATATCAACAACATCAATTTCAGTTGCGCTTGATAGGACACCAATATCATCAAGCCACGAAACTGGTGGATTTGGATCTTTGTTTGTTCGAGTTTGGTCGTTACAGGACATGTTTATAAGACTTATATTACACTGCTATTTCGTCCAAACAAGACGAGAAGTTTGTGCCGGCCAAAACAATTTAAAGGCATATAGCTTTAGTCTATGGTTCAAAACACTGTGTTTTCTTTAACAGCCTTCTTTCTCCTCTTTTGGCGTTCTTTATTCTCCAAGCATAAAAAACTATCTCTTCCTGTTCTTCTTTGGCATTTTTCTTCTTCTTTACATATCTCTTGGCGTTCTCATTGATACTTTATAGCCAAATTTATTCAATTGGAAGAACACATTATGTGTTCTTTTTGGATCTGTTCAAAACAATTGATCTTCACTTCCACCATATTGTGAAACAGTGAGACTTATATATATATTATGAAGAAGGGAAATAGCAAACAAAGTGATACAGTGATAGTGAGTCTGATGTATATTGGTGTGAATTATAAATATGTTGTTAGTAATACTTGTATTCAATGAAGCCGTCTTAGCTCAGTGGTAGAGCGCGTGACTTTTAATCCCGTGGCCGTGGGTTCGATCCCCACAGACGGCGAACTTTGCCCTTATTTTCAGTTTATATTTAACTAGAAAATCTTGGTATCAAAAATATTTTGAGATGTGTTTATAAAATTACTTTGATTTGATTGTTCAGTTTGAAAATGTTACACCAAATGTTTTATTACAAGAAAATTCTACCAATAATCTCCACAAGAGCAACTACCATCTCTAAAATGATGAAACCTCTTGTTATCCCTTACAAGCTGTCTTAGCGTTAATCCCGTGGCTGTGGGTTCGATGCCCACAGACGGCGCATCACTCATTTCGGTTTATATTTAACTAGAAAATCTTGGTATCAAAAATAATTTGACATGTATTGTAAAATGTTACAACAAATCTTTTATTACAAAATTGTTTTACCAATAATCTCAACAAGAGCAACTACCATCTCTAAAATGATGAAACCTCTTGTTATCATTTACAAGCCGTCTTAGCTCAGTGGTAGAGCGAGTGACTTTTAATCCCGTGGCCGTGGGTTCGATTCCCGCAGATGATGAACTTTGCACTTATTTTCGGTTTATATTTAACTGGAAAATCTTGGTATCAAAATATTTTGAGATGTTTTGTAAAATTAAGTTGATTTGATTGTTCAGTTTGAAAATGTTACACCAAGTGTTTTATTACAAAAGAATTCTACCAATAATCTCCACAAGAGCAACTACCATCTCTAAAATGATGAAACCTCTTGTTATCTCTTACAATGAACTCTCTACCTTCAATACTCGACAACACCTTAATGAAGTTGTGGCAATCTCCGCATATCCTCAAATTCTTCATCACTCTTATGGTCGTCCCAGGAGGCGTTTTATAAGCCCAAACGCAATAGCTAACCGTTCACTGTGATGCATCAATGCTCTCTCTTTAGCTCTTCATCAATATCATGAAGAACATACTTTGTCTCTGGTACATAGCCAGCCTCTCTCACTTCTTTCCTAAGGATTTCAGCTTCACTACGGCCTTGCTTCTATCTAAAATAGCTTTCTTGTGTCCTGAGATCTCCTGCTTATCTTCCAGTACTGAACCTGAAAGTCTTCTTGATGTCACTCTGCCACTATTGTGAGCTTGGGTCTCAGCTTTCTCTTTCTTGAAAACCCTTTTGACACCAGTGCTTATCCTTAAGTTTTGAACTTCACCCTCACCTGCAATTCCCTTGGCTCCCGAGGTAATGATTCGGCGAAAGGATAAAGTTTCTCTCTCTATGGTGATTGCTTTTGGGAAAGGGAAGGAACAGAAACTCGCGGAGAAAGCAGACTCCAGAGCCATCTCTTGTGGCTAATCCAAGAAAAAGATAAGCTTTCTTTGGAGGGAAGTTTACAATGTGGAGATAGAAATAGAGAGACTTATCTCTCACACCAAATATCTACAGGAAGCAGACAAACAACACAAACAGCCAAACAAAAACCTCTGTTCTACTATTAGCACCAGGTCCACAAAAGTTTCCTGCACTATAATACCAATCACACAATCCTTTATCGTTGCAGTGGTATGTATCAGAGTATAATAAAATAACTGTGTCTGGGAAGCAGTCTTGGTTTCTATCAATTAAAGATAGTTTCTCTCGTTGACAATGCTTTTCTGCCATAACCAAAGCTTTCTTGAATTGAACCAATTGATCGTAGAGATCAAAACAGTTAGACCTGCAAAAGAGCTGATAACTTGTTCTTTACTTTCTTGGGGGTTTGTGAGTCTCACGAGTTTGCAATCTTGTTGACAGATTTGATCAAGTTTTTGTTTTTTTTTTCCTTTCTTTGTTGGAGGGAGAGATCGTTGGGTTTTTGAGACGCCGACGATATAAGGGTAGTTTTGATATACTATGAAACTATTAGGGTAATTGTGTCTTTAAGCTTCAGTATATTTGCGATTTGCCCTAGTTTCTTGGTTTGCTATATATATAAGACGATACGAGTCAGTACTGAAGCCAACCAAAAGGGTGTTTAAGCTTACAGATGTTAGTTTTCGTTTTTCATTGCGTTCTATTTTATAAATCTTAAATTTGCTCCGTCTTTTGTTGCGATGATTTCAACTCTTCTTTGATTTTGATTTTCTCAAAGGAAACAAAAATTGTGGCGATGACGAAGAAAAAAATGACCTTTTATCACATGAGTGAGATTTTTTAATCTCGTGATTACCTTTCAAGCACTTCTGAGCCCTTTTTTTGTTCTTGATCGTCAGTAATTTCACAATTGATTGAGTTTGGATAGATAAGTAGCTTAAAAGTTAATACTTGCAATGCTAACAGTTAGTTGGCATTGAGACTCGTACAATGTTTTCCAAAAACTTTCGGCTATTCGTTTTATTTATTTTGTTCGTATCCTTGAAATCGAAAAACAATAGCTCTGATTTATAAAATACACATTAAAGGTTTCAAAATATGATAAATAGTAAAAGCATAACATAGCTAGAATGGGCTCAATTGAATAAGGAAGCAATTGAGTCTTGAAGTTTGGTTGGTTTGGAAGATTTAATTAAATCTTGACGTGACCGACCAATCAAAAGCATTACGTTAGATTTCTCATGGTTTGTGGCTATTATGAAAGTAAGCGTATAAAAATATATTTGTCTTGATCAATATTTTATGTCCTTCACTCAAGATTGATTGCGACAAAAGTCGAACCATGACGAGACCGGGCATTACTTTAACGAAATATTCCGATTCTAAAACTTGAGATGTCTCTACAGTAGTGATTTTCACTATATTAAATGTTGGGAACTTGTTGCTGGTCGTATACTGTCCGGAAAAGCAGCACAATCCATATTATCGAATCCTTGAGTTAGATCCGATGAAGTAGAGTAAACTGAGCCCTTTGCAGTATTTTAAAAATCAAGTTTAGAGAATGCTCATGCGCTAAATTCTTAGAACATATTTCTCTTATTAAATTTTTTTAAACAAACATTATAGAACTGTTTAATCTGAATTCTTCAGTAGCTCTGAATTCAGTGTTCTTAAAGAAAAAATAAACTTTTTGCGACATACCAATTTCTTAAGAACATAAACTATCTTTGTTATTAAGTTCTCTCAAAATTGCACCAGTTAGTCTAAAAAAAAATGATTTTTTTTCTCTCTTCTCCTCAGACGCTCCTTCCTCTCTCTTCCTCTCCTTCAAAGCAGCTCAGATCTACGTTCCGGTGACCAGCGGTGGCGCGCATGGTTGCCGGGAGCGTCCTCCCTCTCTCCTCTTTGTTCTTTGCCTCGTTTCTCTTTCTTCCTTTTCTCTGTCGTCTTGCTCGGTGCTGTGTGGGTTGGCTCTCCGCTCTGGTTCTCATCTGCGATTGGAGGGTTTCAGTCTGGAGTGTCCGGCGAGGCGGGGTGGGCAGTAGTGAATGAACGGGGTTGGCGTTTAGGGTTGGCGGTGGCGAGTGGATAAGATTTTCCTCTTTCTCAATCTAGTCCCCCGCTGCGGTGAGAGGGCGTTAACGTGGCTGTAAGGCTCCTCCGTTCTGATCTATTGAGCTGACGTTCTCTTGATTTGGAGTGGAGTGGTCAGGTGTCGTGGGAGCTAGGTCATCGCTCGGTGTCGTGCGGTATCTCACTTCCCTCTTCTTCCGGCCAAGTGGTTCTTCAGAGTCTTTTCTGGAGGCGCGCCTGTGGTGGTTCCGGTTGCTGTGTGGTTTCCGTCCCGCAACGGTCGACGTGTGTGGTCTCCGGCTTGTTCTGGACTGGGCCGTCTATGACCTGTGTTTAGAGCTCTCCGGCTACCGCTTCTGCTTTGTCTTCATGTTTATCGCCGCTCTTGTGTTGTCTATCACGTGTACCGTGTGGTACTTCTTCCTTTCCGGCTCTTCGGCGGTCTCAGTGGTCTCCTCCGCTGTTGTCTCTCCGAAGAGGCTCTGTAGAGCTCCCATCGGTTCTCGGTGTGAGCGCGAGGCAAGGTGTCGGACTTCTGTTTGAGTCTTCAAGTTCGGCATCCTTGAAGGAGACTCGTGTGCTGATCAGCCATCCCAGCTCCATTGTCGGGTCTCTTGGGCTCCATTGGAGGGCTGTTCTATCTCTATATTGCAGGTTTGGGCGAGCAGCTCAGGATGTGGCTCTCATCACTCCCCGTCTTCTTGCAGCTCGCACTTTGTTCTGAAGCCGAGTGTAATAAGTGTGACATTGGTAGTCTTGTGGTGTCAAGCCGGATGGCGCTCTAGTATGCTTGATGCAAGTGGAGGTGTTTAGCTCGGGTTTCAGTCTCCTCTACCGGTGGTGGTTGGCGGATATGGTTCCCTCGGTTGGTCATTGCAAAGCTGCGTGTGGTCGGAGTCAATCAATTGGAGTAGCGCTTTGGGCAAGCCAGTATCTACCGAGCGTGGTCTCATGTATTATCAAAGATTCTGAATCCATTTGGCAATGCTTCAGTCTCGGCCAAGCTTTCCTTCTGCTAGTGTCTTGTGTGCTTGTGTTAATTGTTGAAGTCCCTTGTCTCACCATTGTTGCTTGTTCTTTCTCCTTGGTGTTTAGATTTTTTCTTTTTTTATCTGCTACTAGTACTCTATGTAACTGCTGTCAAAATTCTAAAACTTTGGTATAAAATTTAACATTTAGACAAAAGAAAAAACATAGGCTACTTGTATATATATATACTAGTGGTATTCCGGTGCTACGCGCTGGGTTCGTATGTTTTATTCTTACATGAATTTACAATTCATTTTATGGTCTTAGTAAAAAAATGTTCAAAAATGTTCAAAAATATGAAAATGAAAATATGTTGAGAGAAAAATTATATTTTCTGATCCAATTGATACTGGTTAACGATCCTAATGTATTACTTTTTTTTAAAGTTACTTAGTTCAATGTGAAATAGCATAAGTGGTTATAACTAATCGATTCAATAAAATATAATAAAAAGCCGATAGTCATAATAAAGTAAATTTAGTTAAAATTTAAATATAAAGTTAATTTTATTTAGAGAATATACTTATACTGTTAAGTACCATGTAGACAGTATATAGAAGGAACGACATTTGAATTTTTTTAGTGACTAATTTGAATTTAAACATGTGTAATGAATTTTTGTTCATATATGTTTTTATTTGATTTTTGGTTAAAAAAAAACTAATTCTGGTAATGGAACATATTAGGAAATGAAGAAAAAATTATTTATATTATATTGTTTAAAAATTTAAACGAAAATCAAAAGCAGTATGTAAATAAAACTGAAAACTGGAACATAAGAAACCCCCATATAAATTGTAATAATGCTGAATCATAGATGATTTTTCCTACATATGGGAAAATCTTATATTTGTACGAAGCCATTGATCAATGCAGCAAAAATGGAAAGTACGGCGTAAAAGAGCATAGATAGTTCCATTGTTGTAATCAAGGGCGAACCCATAAATTTTTTTTTGTGGGTTCAAACCAAACCAAAAATTAATAAAAAAAAGAAATTTCATAAATCATTCTAAAAAAGTATCATTCTACAAAAGCATCTTACGATCTTTCATATCTTGAAATCTTTTCATCGCTGTTTTATTAGTAACAGTCTGAAATACATCTTCTCAATATAACAAACTAAACAGTCATTAAGAAACTCATCGCCAATCCGATTTCGTCGATCTGTCTTCACAATCTTCATTGCTGAAAAACATCTTTCAACAGTTGCAGTCGCGACTGGTAAAATCAAAGCTAACTTCAAAAGCCTATGAACCAAAGGAAGTGATAGATGTTTCCGTGTATCCACCAACATACGAGCAAGATCTCCTAGATTCTTCAAATGACTAAATCTTTCATCATGTCGAAACATTGTCAATGTATATAGACAACTGTTGCTCAAGAGATATGCTCTTTGTAGGACTTAAGTCGTAAGGATAGAACTTGGCTAAGTTCATCAACTTCGATTGGTCAAACTCAGAAAATGAACCAATAGGAGATAAAGAAGCAACACATGTAAGCAACTCGGTGTTTACCTCAGTAAAGCGATTATTAAATTCTTGAAGTTGCAAATCCAAAACAGCATATAAAGTGATGCATGTTTTGTATTCCTGTTTTTTTCCTTGGTCTCTTTGGGTGAATAAATTCATCTTCCATATCAATCTTCTCAATTTCATACTTCTCACAAAAAGAAAAGACCTTATCCATCAAAGAATGCCACCCATTATCTCTAAAATCTTGGAGTTGTCTCTTTGTTGACTTCACCAGTGACATAGCATTCAAAATGTATTGATCCCTTTGTTGCAAAGCTTTGGATAAGCTATATGTAAGTCCTAAAAGGTGAACCATCATTTACAGATAAAACACAAAATTAAAATTCTGGAAGTATACAAGAAGATCATATGCTTGTCGCCTTTTCGAGTCTTCCAAGCCTTCATTCTGAATATGTTTAAGCACATTGATGATGGGAGAAAATAACTCAATCAAACGCAACAAAGTTCTGTAGTGAGAACCCCAACGTGTCTGCCCTGGTCTCTGAATAGCAACCTCTTGATTCAACCCTTTTCATGTGTTGATTTTACCATCAAGAATATCTTCCTCAATCATTTTTCTGTGATCTTCTTTAATCTTATACTTTCTCTTACATGAAGCGCCAACCACATTCAATAATAGAGAAATCATATCAAAGAATCCTCCAACCTCAAAATGCTTTCTTGCAACAGCCACAAAAACCAATTGAAGTTGATTTGCAAAACAATGGACATAATAAGCTGAGGTGTTTTCCGTAAAATCAGTGACCTTAGTCCATTGTATTCACCATTCATATTACTTGCGCCATCGTAATCTTGTCCTCTCAACTTTTTTATGCTCAACCCAAGCTTAGCAAACAAGAATCAATAGCAGATTTCAGATATGCTGAAGATGTCTCAGTCACATGTATAATGCTAATGAATCTTTCTTTGACATTCCCACTTTTATCAACAAACCGAAATACTACTGCCATTTGTTTCTTATCGGAAACGTCAGCAGATTCATCAACCAGCAAACCAAAAACGTCATGATCAATTTCTTCAATAATAGATTTGATTACCTCTTCTGCAAAACAATGCGCAATATCTTTTCGAATCTTCGAAGACACCATCTGATTATTTCCTGGAGCATTTTGTAAGACAACCTTACTCACAGCTTCATTTTGCTCAGCAGTGTATTTCAGAAGCTCCATAAAATTTCCTTTATTAGCAGATGTTTCTGACTCATCATGACCACGAAAAGGAAAACCTTGTCGCAACAAATATCTGGAAACATCAATTGAAGCATCTAACCGAATTCGATACTCATTCTTGTTAATATCATCCTGCTTATGCAAAGCATGCTTAATAGACTGACCTTGTCTCATCAAGTTTTCACATTTCATAACTGCATTATTATGAAAGCTATTAACTTGTCCCACATGCTCTGCAAGCCTACTAAACATATTCCAGCTAGAAAAACCTTTGTTAGTCCATGCATCAGTTTTTCCACCTTTTCCATTACTATCTCTAAACAAGTAACAACATAGGCAATACACAACGTCTTTCTTAATACTATACTCTAACCAGCTTTTATACTGATCAAATCAAGCATGATTAAATCGTCTCATTGCACCTGATATCATTTTCTGTTTAAAGATATGACCACGAGGTTGGCAAGGACCTCTAATCAAATATCTACGAATTATCTCATCTCTTTGATTTGAAAGGTATTCAGATATTTTTTTCCAATCAGCAGGATCCCATGGTAAATCATCTAAATCACAAGACGGAGATGACTCTTTTCTTTTAAATTCACAAACTTTTCCATTGATGATTTGATTTCTGCTGAAAAATATAAAATATATTATTAAAAAGATATAATATACATAGAAACAAAACAAAAGCGACAATTCTCATCTGTAGATAGACAAAACAAAAAAAAAGTTCAATATAGTTTGTTAAAAAATAACAATTACGTAAAACTAGATTGTTGTTGTAACATACATATATAATTGATTAAAGTTAGTAAAAGACAATAATATAAAAGCTTAATTGTAAAATCTGAACTTACATAGAATGCACGATGAATTGGAGAAGAGAAGAGAAGGAAGTTGAAAAGACAATAAAAAATCTATTCTAGAAACAGAGAAAAAAATAGGTTAAATATGTTAAAAGGGTTAGGAAACAAATTTTTTAAAATTTTCTTTTCTAATTGTTAGATCCATCGCCAAATATGTTGGGCTTTAGCCTGTGGGTCCAAACATTTTTTTGTGGGTTCAGAGAATCAAAAGTTTGTGGGTTCAATTTATTTTATTCATGCTATTAATAAGAATTTTTTTTGTGGTGTCAGCTGACCCCACCACCTTCAACGTGGGTCCGCCCCTGGTTGTAATTTCTGAAGTATACCGTGCATGTATCGTTTTCTTTTTCTGCAGTTGGAGGCCTATTAGTTGCGTCAAAATCGGTGATGATAAGGTTGACGTCAGGTCTTGCAGTCGCGTTTTGGTTGTAGTCTGTGATGGTAAGAGTAACTTGAAGATCATCAGTTACGTTATTTTCTTCGTCTGTTAGTAATTTTATCACGTATTGGTTGTTTCTTGAATAAGCAGGGTTGAGTCGGGTTGCTCGATTTCATAGTATGTTAACATGAATCCCATGACATCATTGGAGGACTCGACACCTCAAAGAATGGGATGCGATAAAATTTCATTATGTGGGAGCTGATAAGGTTTGAGAGGCACGACTGTAAACCCTAATGACTGAATTCGATCGATTGAAGATGAAGGACACTGACGAAATTAATGACTTGTGGGCAAGCTATCAGAATTATCATCCAAGTCAGCTGCATTAGGAGAAAGTATGGATGAATCAAAGCTAGTGAAGAAATTCTTATCGTGTTTACCACGTAAAAAGTACATTCACACCATTTCTTCTATTGAAAAAATCCTAAATTTAAAGACTACAAGCTTCAAAGACATTATAGGTCGTCTGAAAACATACGGGGAACAAAGTTTACTATTCGTCCGAGAAGACTTACCAAAAATCTTTCTAGTGCATTACATGTTAGAAGTAAAGCTAAATAGCAACAAACACTTCATTAAACATATGATCGAGTTATAAAATTGTTAATATATACAAAACTAAACACATAAATGTCTAATTGAATTTTCTTAAAAAATTAAGCTTCTAAAATCTAACTCTAAAATATAAATAATACTACAACATATTTTACCAAACCTTAAACCAAAGACATTAATGACTTACAACCTATATTCACTCATGTATGTTGAAAAAAAAAATCAATTTAGTAAATCTAAATATTCATCATTTAGAAATGTTTATAATTACATTATTTCAAAATTTCTCATAAAAAAATATTTATAAATTATTTTTAAGATCTAATATATGAAAAGAAACCTTTCGAAAATTCTTATAATGTAAGACTTACAAAACCACACAAGACTTCATGTGGTTTATTCTTAAAAGTGCATACATGTTTTTTGTTTGGTCATAAGATGCTTATTGTAATTTTACTAGATTTTTGAGTTACTTTTGCATTTGATTGAATTTGTGATATACTTTTATATTTAAAATTGAGTTTTAGGTCATGCTTGGCAATGTTCTCAAAATTTTGTGTACTTTTAACTCTTTTTCTTAGAGCAC
Source organism: Brassica napus (assembly GCF_020379485.1). Taxonomy (NCBI): domain Eukaryota; kingdom Viridiplantae; phylum Streptophyta; class Magnoliopsida; order Brassicales; family Brassicaceae; genus Brassica; species Brassica napus. The sequence continues at coordinate 21,193 of NW_026014085.1, forward strand.
TATTATCGACAAAATTTCTCAATTTCATAATATTAGTATTTTAATATAAATAAATTGATTGATTAAAATTTATTATCTAAAGCAAACCCAAACCTCTAATATATATGCCAACACATGCAAAAAGAGTTCTCAAGAATATTTAATATATTTTCTCTCCTCTCTCTTATTTATTATATTTATTTTATTTTTGTAATTAGTTAAATATTCATTGGGTATCTTCAAAGAAGGTGCTTTTATATGACTTGGTATATAATTTTCTTTTTGTCACTGTGACTTGGTATATAATATTCAACAGTTTCCCGAGACGTGGTGACTACATATTTCATGTTAAGTATTTTCTTCGTAAGGCCATGTCCAACGGCAATAAATATCTAAACAAATAAAATATTGATTTGATTTGGTAAGAACTGTGATTTATTTTTTTTGTTATAGAAATATTGCTGTGATATTTTTTGCTTTGATTCTAGATTTTTAATTTTAAAAGTCTTTAAATTTAGGCTATAGATATTTGTCTTTTCAAAGCAATTATAAAGACATGAATTTTAAAAAGTGTTGTGAATTTAAAAAAGAGCTGTGAACTTTAATAAAAAATAGAAATCAAGATTAACGTAGATTTAGGACTGTAAATATAATTGTAGTTGTGGAAAGCATCTACACACCAATATAAAACTCAAAAAGTAGAAGAGAGTTAAAAAAGTTTTAACATCCGTGTCTTCTTCTTTTGAGGTTACAATAACCTTAAAACTATAGAAACACTTGTCACCCTCATAACCCCAGGGCTTATAACTCACCAATCTTGTTTAAAAATTAAATCTAAATAATTAAAATTAAACAGACAAAAGTAATAATATTTTATTATCACATTCTCAATTGACCATTTCTACCGTTGAGGTTGCCCTAAGCTTTTCATTGAGGTTTACACTTACTGAATTCATTGAACAATTAGGTATTATAGTCAGCTTAGCAAGATATTTTTCATTAATTTATATTCTTCGCAAAGTGATTTATTCATTATATAATTTTACAAACATGACAGTGGAGCAAACCCACGACAAAGACATGATTATCATAGTACTGTCAAAACATTGAAATGGTAAAGTGATGTCCAAACATCCTTCAGAATTAGATGACAAGTTTACACGAAAAATACATATAATTTTCTATATGATATAAATTGTGACGTATGATATGATACCCAAATCAATGTCGTCCATGAGAGTGTCCAACACCTGGGCTGTTGCCCGGATTTGTCGACCTGAAGTCTGTGGGGTGGGTGATGACCGCCTTTTGAAGAACACTACGTCGTGTATATGTGACCACAATGCTAGAATTCTCAGCCTCAGGATTCATATAAGTTGACATAATCTCTAACGAAGTAATTTTCAAATGTCTCTCTTCTGTATACTGAATTCCATGCAAAACAGCCATCCAAGGAAAAATATAAATGTAGAAACATGCTTGTTTGGAATTTCCATAGAGTCACGGACAAATCGAGAAAATATAAGAATGTGTAAGAAACAAAAAAAACAAAATATTAATGTTAGATACACAAAGAGCATAAGATGGAAACCAGAGGAATGAGGTATTCTGTATTTATAAAGGTAATTAAAGAGTGAAGCTTTCATTGCCTAGCATTGTCTTAAATGTGGAGAAATTTACTTCAAATAGGGAAATGATGATGTTTTATGATGTCTGAGTATATAATGTGATCCAGGTGATTCATACTTCCATATGTTTCCAACTGTGCATTTCTGCTCTCATATGTATACATGGCCCATGCATTTACACGCTCAGGTTTTTGGTCCACATGTACAGTGGATTGAGGAAAAAAGCTATTAAGATCACGGCCATAGTATGCAAAGATTCAGCTGGATTGTCGACAAGAAGGGGGCTTGGCCGGCTTAGGGTATGGGGTAAAGGGATGTCGATTCCGGGGCCCAAACATTTTTTAACCAAAATAATGTTAAAGAGGAGCTCCAATTTTAAAAATAATTAGGGATAAAGGTCCCAAAAATATATGCTGCCCATATATGAATGTAAAAAAAATTAAAAATTCTTTTGTCCAAGGATCCGTAAATACCTTGAGCCAGCCCCCTTACAGTGACAAACATGAGAATAAAACTGCATATCATAAGACAAATCTTTTGGATCTGATATTGATTCTCCGAACGGGTTTCATACATAAGCAAAGGTTTCATTAAGGATATTTGAATATTTTAGGTAAATCCTTGCTTATCCTAAGTTTTCTATCCCCTAGTTTAATCTTTGTCAACGTTTAATAATTTTTATAAAATAAAATTCAAATTTAATCATCCCGAAATCAGAAACTCCAAATTATTGTGGTTTAAAACAAACTAGACGTTTCTTGTCCCATGTATAGTAATTAATTATTTAAATTAAATTATACATGAAAATAAAAAAATTATTAATATTGTAGATTTTATTATTTACCAATATTTTAATATATATTTAATTTTAATTAAACATAAAATTAAGATAAAAATATTTTTTTAATAATAAATTATACTAAAGAATATTTATGTATATTTTAAAATTACAATCTTAGTTACATTTTTTGGTTAAATATATTAAATCAACTTGTATAATATTAATAAAAATTCATATAATTTTAATAATTATCAAAAATTATAACTAAACATTATTTATAAAATTTGTAGATATATAAAGAAACTAATTATATTACGATTAAAAGTTTATAATTTTCTTAAAAAAATTGTAGAATTGTTTCAAAATTTTAGTAAAAAAATTGTATAATTATAAAAAATATATTAAAATAATATTTCAAAATTTTAATGTCATATGAATATATTTTTAATGGTGATATAAGAGTTATTACAATATTCTAAAAAGTTTACCAAAAATATAAATTAACAATAAATGTAGTAATTGTCTATGTCATAAGATATGTCATATATTTTAGTAGCCATGTCATATTATTTAAGAAAGTGATTGTGGAGAGAGAGAAGTCTCGTAGGTCAAGAGAACATTAAAGTTAAACATAGGTATTTCTCTTCTTTTTTATAAGGATTTTTCATCTTTTTCTCTCATTTACAAATCCAGAGCAAAACATGGCAGAGATCCTGAGAAACCCAAAAACCCTACCCATCAAGATACCTATCTCTCTCTCTCCTCGCCGCACCGTCGCTTCACGCACATGCCATGCCGTCTATCGTGCGCCACCGCAAGCTGACTCGCCTTCCGCCAGTCTTGCTAGCCACCACCACTGAGCCAAGGGCTTGGTTCATGGTTTGCTATGTATCTTTGCCTTGTTCTTCTGATCTAATCTCAAGATCTATGTTGGGGTCAAAATCGGTCACAACGGAATCAATGCTTGAAATTCTTCGGAAAATAATTCTAAACACTTCTCGAAAATTAATATTCGTAAAGAAATCTCTACGAGAAACTTTGCGGTAAAATCTTGCACTAATCCCGGTTGATCCATCAAAACTAAACACCGATAGTCCGAGAACACTTTCGCGAAACATCGGAACAAGGTCGCTACATAGCGACCAAACCAGCATGTTCGGTCTCTACATGGCGACCTACCAGGCCTCTTGTTCGTTCACTACGTAGCGACCGAACCAGCACGTTTGGTCGCTACGTAGCGACCGAACTGTCTCAGACATCGATCAACGGGCACAACCCAAAACCTTGCATTCTCGTCAGTTCCTCAATGCTAGTTCCCGAGTACCGTAGCCATATAATTTTACACTTCCGTCGATTGGAGTTATCACTTAAACTTTACGATAAAAATCGCGGAAAGTTTATGTTTATCGGTAAAAATTGTAATAAACATTTCGAGTTGAATGATGGCCTAAATAGGTCTAAAACGTGATTAGAAACCCACTTACGATTTTCAAGGAAAAACCCATAGATACTATGGTGGTTTACACTTTATCCGCAAGAAAGGATAAATGTCAAATTTCCCCAGATAAATGTTAAGTTTCTGCGGATAATCATGAAGATAGAGAAAAATAAAATATCTCCATTTTCGAGTTATGACAGCTTAAGGGCAGGAAGGGAAAAGCTCAACCGACCTTGGAGAGAAGAGTCCTAGGCGAGAGGCACAAAAGAGAACTTTTCAGAGCAATTTAGGCAACTTTGTTTTTGTTATTTGAGCTGCGAATTAATTAGGTTTTGCAGTCTTAAGGTTTTAGAACTACGAATCTCGCCGACAGCTCTCGTAGCCCATGCTCTTACCTTGTTGTAACGCTCAAACGCGAATTCGGAATAAGATCTATTTTTCTCTCTTTTCGATTTCTTATTTTTCTCGTCTTTATTTAGCAGATATCCGGGACCTCTGGGAATTAGGATTTTCCTAACTTTCCTAATTTAAAACAGAAATCTACAGTGCGAATTTGGGTTCCCACAATCTTCTTCCAGTTGAGGTGGTTCGAAACTAGTGAGTTTTCTTCTCTTGATCATTACGTTTTGATGCTTAATTAAAACTGGTTGGTTGATTGTTGTTAGTTGATGGATCAAAATATTTGCTAAATTATTAGATTCATGTTTTATGTTGCATAAGAACACTCACACTATTTAAAGAACTCAGTGGACTGTCTGGTGTTGATGTCACCTTGTGATAAGAACATAATGATCTAGGTGGTTAGATGGATGGAATGAACTGGAACTTGTGAGTGATTGTGGGTTCAGTTTTAATTTTTTCTGTGTGTGACAGCGAAAATGGGTGGTATTTAGAATAAAGATGAAAGTGATAATGAGATGGATGATAAGAATGAATGTGTTAAAGAGATATGAAATGAGGAAGTTAAGTATTCAGTCAACAATGTTGGGGAGGCTATTAAAGAATTGTAGGTGATATTAGGAGCAGGTAATATTGAGTCATGCTGAGTCCGTGAATAAGTGACTATGAGACGTGTGTGGACATAAGTAAATCACAAGCGGGCCGTGTTGTAGATATAAGTAGGTTACAAGCGGGTAGTCACATGAGGTCGCTGGGGTAGATATAAGGCTACCGGAAAAATTTGGTCTTAGAGGTCTAGGTTGTTTGCTCTCAATACTTGTGTTGAATGTTGATGTTTATTATGAATGTTAGTGGTGTTTGGTTAATCGATTTAATATATGCAGATAGTAATTATTGTTGTGCATTGTCATATGGCGGAGGCTCATGGAGAGAACTAGTCTAGAGTTGTTTCACTGAGTAATTCATTTACTCGTGCCTATCTTTCTTTTCATGCACTACAACGGTTTGATAACATATACATTTTGGTAAGTGATAGATTTGGAAATATGTAACATCCCATATATTGTACAAATACCCTAATGACTCCAATGTATATATATACTTTACAAAATTGTAATATATGAGGGCAAGGGTTTTATCAAGTTACATGGTATCAGAGACCAAATCTTAATCTCCTAGCCGCCCTTCTTCTTCTTGTTCTTCCGTTGATCTATGATCACTTCTTCCTCTTACTCTCACAAAACATTTTTTCTGTTTCAACATGGCGCAAAAAACTGACAAAGCATTTGGTGTTACACACATCAAGTCATACATTCCCGTGGTCCTAGACATGCAAAAGAGGAACTATGATGCATAGCGAGAACTGTTTGAGACCACTGTCTAAGTTTTTGTGGTCCCGGCCATCTCGACGGGACTTCCCTCCCTGCAAACGCCAAAGATACACAATGGAAGGAACATGACAGCCTTGTGAAGATGTGGGATCTACGGAACCATCTCCTCTTCTCTCCTTGATGCGGTATTGAAGACTCGCTGCTCTACTCGTGATCTATGGATCACAATCGAAAACCTTTCCACGACAACAAAGAAGCACGAGCGATCCAGCTAGAGAACGAGCTTTGTACTCTCACCATTGGCGACATGTATGTCCACGACTACTGTCAAAAACTTAAGAACATCACATATCTTCTCGCCAATGTAGATTCCCCTGTACTGATCATGCTGTTGTTAAGCACATGTTGAATGGCCTCTCAGAGAAGTTTGATAACATTCACAATATTATAAAACACAGATCTCGATTCCCAAGCTTCTCAGTGGCTCGCTCAATGTTGCTTATGGAGGAAGATCCCATCAGCAAGCACACCAAGAGCTCCACACCTCAAGGCCTTCATGATGCTACAACGCAAGCCGATGCTCCACCTCTCAACATATCAACAATCGCGGCTCAGCACCAACAACAACCAATATTATGAGGGGAAACTATCAGGGTAACTATCGCAATAATCAAAACAGATTCTGTGGCAGAGAGGACGAACATAACAACTAGAATGTGGCCACACTAACTGGAACAACAACCCAATCTGGTGGATGCAACAACCTTCGGCATGGCATTCACAACCACCGTAGCAGTATTGGCAACAACGAGAACTGGCAAACAAAACTAGCAACAATGGGCCTGGTCCAATGGCATATCAAGCTTCAATCAAACCATTTTTCTAGCGCGGCATACTGGTCCTTCAGCCGAGTGCCAAACATCAACACATGATGTAGCTACGTTCGCGAACCTTGCTCAGGCTTTTGCACAATGACCC
>NW_026014086.1:0-37867 GCF_020379485.1 Brassica napus
TTCTTTGAATGTTTCTGGAATATGGATTTCAGCTAAAAACAGGCTAAGGTTATGAGAGGAATTCCGAAAAAACAGTGCGCAAATATGACATGGTTGTAAAAGTTGTAACAAATCATTCTTTTCTTTTCCCTTTTATTTTCGGGGAATTTAGAATTAATTCCCAATATTTTCACAAATAAAGGTATATTAACATACAAAAATAATTTAGATTAGAACTAAATTAAATATATTCTCAAATAAAGGTATTTTTAACTTTACACATTTTGGATTTTAAAATAAAGGTATTTTAAATTTATAAAATATTTTATTTCGAAAAAAGTGTAGGTTGATATAAAATAAAATTCAATACCTTGAAAAAACAAACCAAACTTTTGCACTCTATCCATAGAATTTTCTATATTCAGTTAGAGGGATACATATTGTTTAAATGTTTTATATTGTTGTAATTATGATACTGCACTAAGTTTTCTATAAAATATATTTATTGAACTAAAATTTTTTAAACAAATTAAATTTTCAACTAATGTGAAAACAAATTGCAATTTTACATCTTGTCCTTATATTTCTTTGATCCGTTAGAGATATAAAAGTTTAGTTAGTTTACACTTAGGTTATAAATTTAAACATTTATTTGAGAACAATAAAGTGGTTTATCAATTTTCAGATTTATTAAACATTATATATTTTTGTGACCAATAGATTGTGAAATATTTTTATTTGAGAACAATCTAAAGTGATTTTTTTCAATATTGTAAAAAACTATAAAACTTAGCATCATGTCTCTACTTTTTATAAGCTTAATTCACATATCCCTAATAATTCCTGCCGAGGCTGATATCCGAACATCAATCAGCTGCTGTCAAGGGACGGTCAATAGCGGATAATGTCTTGATCACCACGAAATTCTGCACTATCTACAGCACTCAGGAGCAACAGTCCGATGCGAGTATGGCGATTAAGACGGATATGAGCAAAGCATATGAATCGTATCGAGTGGGGATTCCTACGAAACGTCCTTGCACAGTTTTGGTTTCATGATACTTGGATTTCTTGGATAATGAATTGTGTATCCTCTGTATCCTACTCGTATCTCATAAATGGTGCAGCTCAGGGTCGAGTAGTACCCACCCGTGGAATCCGTCAAGGCGCACCCCCTTCTCCGTATCTCTTCATCCTTTGTACGGAAGTTCTTTCGGGGCTTTGTAAGAAAGCGCAGGCACACGGGGAGATGGTTGGTATAATGGTCTCTCGGAATAGCCCGGCTATAAACCACTTGCTTTTTGCGGATGATACTATGTTCTTTAGTCGGACAGACGCTAGGAGTTGTTCTGCCCTGCTCTCAATTCTCAAGAAATACGAAACTGCGTCGGGACAATGCATCAACCTCGGAAAATCCTCGATAACTTTTGGAGCAAAAAACCCCGGGAGAAGCCAAAAAACGCATCCGTGAACTGTTTCACATAGAAAATGAGGGGGGCATAGGTAAATACCTAGGACTGCCGGAACACTTCGGGAGAAAGAAGCGCAATATCTTCGCAGCCCTTGTAGATCGGATGCGACAGAAGGCACAGAGTTGGACTACTAGAGTCCTTTCGGGGGCGGGCAAAATGGTGCTGTTGAAGGCGGTCTTGGCTGCTATGCCTACTCCTCCATGTCTTGCTTCAAAATTACCTTTATCGCTTGTTAAGCAGCTCCAATCCGTCCTTACGAGATTTTGGTGGGATCTTTCTCCGGAGATCAAAAAGATGTGTTGGGTTTCTTGAGTAACCTCTCAAAACCAAAAAATGCCGGGGGACTTGGATTCAGAGAGATAGCACAATTCAATGATGCGATGCTTGCAAAAATTTCTTGAGGATCCTAAAGGAGCCAAATCTCTCTGCTCGCAAGAATAGTGATGGGGAAATACTGTGGGAAAGTCTCCTTTCCTTAAGTAAGTACCGGCCACTAATGGAATATCTCATGGATGGCGGGGTATCCTGCTGGGGAGAGACCTGCTATTAAAAGGGCTTGGGTGGGCCTTGGGGTCGGGACGGGGAGTCAGCATGTGGACTGAGCCGTGGTTATCTACTTCTGAACCTGTATCCCCAATAGGGCCTCCTACTCGTGTGAATCATCTTTGGAAGGTGTCGGAACTAATAGACCCTATCTCTAAAGACTGGAATGTAGCTGTTATTAAAGAAAACCTACCTCAGTATGAGGAGGATATCCGTAAGCTCATTCCTAGCTCCTTCCAGCTGGAAGATGATAGAGTTTGGTTACCAAACGCAAATGGGAGCTACTCAACAAAATCAGGATATGCGATTGCAAAGCTCTTCAATGGCAATGAGAAGGATAGGGAGTTTGATTGGAAAAAGTGTGTTTGGCAGGTTGAGACCACTCCGAAAATTAAGCACTTCCTCTGGAAATCAAATTGCAAGGCGCTACCGGTTGGTTCCCTGCTGGAAGCTCGTGGACTCTCGGTTTCTCCAGTCTGTCGACGTTGTGGTGCTCAGGAAACTGAGTTACATGTCTTACTCCAATGCCCTTTCGCTGTAAAGGTCTGGGAGTTGGTTCCAGGCCTCCACAAACCATCACATATCAACATCGATTCGATTGGCCAACTCCTTCTACACTGTAGAAGAATGATATCACTCCCTCCAACAGGTTTAGGAGGCACCCCACTGTATCCTTGGGTATTGTGGGTTCTTTGGACCAATCGGAATAAACTTCTGTTTGAGGATAAGAAGTTCTCGGAAGAGAACTCAGTGCTGAAAGCGATTCAAGACGCTAGAGCTTGGAAGGCTGCTCAGACTTATGTCGAAAAGCCTTCTTTACCACCCGCTGTGGTCCCATATGGTCCTCTACCTACTGATAATTCTTATACATGGTCTGTTTTCTCAGATGCAGCTTGGGACTCTTCAACAGGTAACTGTGGCATGGGCTGGCAACTCCGAGATTCCTTGGATGTGTGCGCAGAAACATCTTCCTCTCACCGACGTTTTGTGCCCTCGGCTCTTGTGGCTGAGGCTCTGGCGGTTAAAGCTGCAGTAACGGCAGCTCTCTCATCACATGTTAGTAGTCTTCGTGTCTACTCGGACTCAAAGTCTCTCATCCTGCTCTTGAAGTCTCAGGGACAAGATGTTAGCTTGAAAGGCGTACTCCATGATATCAAAATCTTGGCGCGTTCTTTTGAATCTATCTCCTTTTGTTTTGTTCCGCGTTTAGCGAACTCTGTTGCTGATTCTATTGCTAAAACTGCTCTGTATTCTCTGCACTCCTCTGTTCTTGTAACAGAGTAACTCTCCTTTAATTAATCAAGTACTATTTTGATCAAAAAAAAAAAAAAAAATTCACATATCCCTAATATGTGTAATATTTGTATAATATATATATATGCAAATGTATATTTGTATGCATATATATATATATGTCTGTATATGTGTATATATATGCATATGTATATATATGCATATGTATATACATGCATGCAAGCATATATGTATAAGCGTACAAAATACATATGTATATATGTGTATAAGCGTATGTATCCTAGGTTCAAACCGGATTTACCTTAAGGTCAAACCCTAAACCCCCCACCTTACGGTTAAACACTAATTCCGACCCTAGGCTTAAACCCTAAATCCTTCTCTCGGGGTTAAATCCTAAACCCTACCCATAGGGTTAAACCCTAAACCCTACACTTAGGGTTAAACCCTAAACCCTACCCCTAGGATTAAACCCTAAACCCTACCCCTAGGGTTAAACCCTACCCTACCCATAGGGTTAAACCCTAAACCCTACCCATAGGGTTAAACCCTAAACCCTACCCCTAGGGTTAAACCCTAAACCCTACCCCTAGGGTTAAACCCTAAACCCTGCCCCTAGGGTTAAACCCTAAACCCTGCCCCTAGGGTTAAACCCTAAACCCTGCCCCTAGGGTTAAACCCTAAACCCTGCCCCTAGGGTTAAACCCTAAACCCTGCCCTTAGGGTTAAACCCTAAACCCTGCCCCTAGGGTTAAACCCTAAACCCTGCCCCTAGGGTTAAACCCTAAACCCTGCCCCTAGGGTTAAACCCTAAGCCCTGCCCATAGGAATAAACCCTAAACCCTGCCATAGGAATAAACCCTAAACCCTACCCCTAGGGTTAAACCCTAAACCCTACCCCTAGGGTTAAACCCTAAAACCCTACCCCTAGGGTTAAACCCTAAACCCTAGGGGTAGGGTTTTAGGGTTTAACCCTAGGGGTAGGTGAAGTCCCTAAACCCTGCCCATAGGGTTAAATCCTAAACCCAACCTAGGAATAAACCCTACCTTGGAATAAACCCTAAACCCTACCCCTAGGAATAAACCCTAAACCCTACCATAGGGTTAAACCCTAAACCCTGCCCCTAGGGTTAAACCCTAAACCCTGTCCCTAGGGTTAAACCCTAAACCCTGTCCCTAGGGTTAAACCCTAAACCCTACCCAGGGTTAAACCCTAAACCCTACCTAGGGCTAACCCTAAACCCTACCCCTAGGGCTAACCCTAAACCCTACCCCTAGGGTTAAACCCTAAACCCTACCCCTAGGGTTAAACCCTAAACTCTACTTCTAGGGTTAAACCCTAAACCCTACTCATAGAGCTAAACCTAAACCCTACCTGGGGTTAAAACCCTACTCCTAGGGTTAAACCCTAAACCATACCTAGGGTTAAACCCTAAACCCTACTCCTAGGGTTAAACCCTAAACCCTACCCAGAGTTAAACCCTAAACCCTACCTAGGGTTAAATGTGTGTGTATGTATATATACATGTTATATATGTATATGTGTATGTATATACGTATATATGTGTATATATGTGTCTATGCGTATACGTATGTATATATATATATATTTTTTTGAAAATATATGTATATATATATGTATATGCTTATATGTATGTGTATATATACGTATGTGTATGTGTATACTTTCGGAAAATGCAACACGATGCAAGACTTTCTTTATAGATTTATATCTCTATTTGAATTTCTAAACATATACGAGTAAGAGAAAAAATTTGTTTAATTTTTCTGGTCGAACTCAAATTTCCTGAAATCAAAAATTGACTTTTTATTTTGTTGTTTATTATAATATCGATAAAGAAAATGATTTGATAGAAAAAAATAAATTTTTCAGGGTTTTCGTTTAATTCTGATAAATTAATTGTTCTATTTGATTTCATTTTTGTTGTAAGAAAATAAAGCATTGAGCTGAAATAACTCACTCGATACACTTTTTAAAGGTTTACGTAGTACAATTGCATCTAATAAGCTTTTTACAATGTTTGTTCAATTGTTTTTTTCCCGCAAATGCAATATAGGGATAAGGTTCGTCAATAATGATATCTCCCAACATACCAAAACTTGATATCACTAAAGTAGGAGATGTAAGAATTGATATATATAGAATAACTTTTTATTTGATTGATAATCACATAACACCAAAGAAATCTTACCCATTTGCATCAAATTTTTAACTTCCTTTTCGCATTTTTGGTCCTCCAAAAGAACACACTAAAATAAGAGGCAATCACTGATTGGTAGCATACTCGATCAAACGAGTTATTTTTTTGCCTACTACGGATTTCATATTAGGTCAATACACTGAAAATCAATAACCCCATAACCCCAAGAGCTACCGGAATACTGTTTTGTTGACAAGTACTTGTTTAAATAGCGCCAATCAACCCTGTCTTTTTTAGCATATGCAATACACTTTTTTTACCATATCTTTATCCATAGGATTCCAAGTACCCGGATCAAACGAAAGCTCAATTTTCTCTGAACTGGTTATTTTCGAATAATGTCCACATTCTGAAAAAATGTTCTTTTCGACCTTCTTATACATTAATCCATAACAGTTGTCGTATTGAATCCACAATTGATTGTAGTTTTTAGTTATATCGATGGTTTCTAATAAGTTTTTGTAGCTATCTATTTTATTTTATTATTTTTCTCGCTTTTGGATCCTATTTTTTATACGTAAGCTAGTTACAAAATCAAATCGTGAGCCTTGAAGCGTGTCCGAGCTCGTCTGAGAGCAATGCGTATATGTATGCATATGTTTAAACTTCTGTATATGTGTATGTATACGTATGTGTATGTGTAAATCAAAATAAATGTTTCAGTTTCACCATATGTGTAAGATTCTTTCTGAACTTCTGTAAGATAACAAAAGAGATCTGGACTGTTGTCAATAAAATTCTTTCATCTGATTATCTTTGATAAATTATGGGAAAACGAAGTTAACATTTAGATACCTAACCAGTAAAACCACCCTAGGAGAAAGCTTTGAACAAAGCTAAATAATGGTGCTGCAGTCATTCAACACTTTTTTTTTTTGGTCTAAAGTCACTCAACACTTTGTTTAGGTTGTACTGTAAATCCATTGGTTGATCGTTTGATTGTGTTTGATTTTATTTTGATTTCTCTCTGTAACATACTGTTTTGTTTGGTAGTACCGAAAAGAAACACTTTTTTATTCATAAGTCTCTTGATATAAGATGACTCGAAAAGGAAAAACAAAAATAAAATCACAGTCAAAACCGTTCTCTCATATTTATCGATTCTTCTTCTTGTTTCAAGAAGCTTGGATCAAAGTTTTGCACTGTAATGATCAGGCAACATAGTAGATGGAGTTTGGGAGCTTGAAGGTTCTCTTGGGAAGAGGACAACCTGCGAAGCTGCTCCATTGGCTTCCCATCACTCCCCATACTCTGTAACCAAGACCCATCAGCCATGTTCTCTTCTCTGACATGTACTGTTTAACTTCCTTGTGCTCATCTTCTATTCCCCTGCATTGTTCAGTATTTCTAGTTTTAGTATACCGGTTATCTAATCCGGTTATAGTAAACCAGAATCATTAACTAGAGTGGTGTACAACCTTGTTTTTACTTTTTAGCTTAATTTTGGTTTAGAGAATATATAAACCAAATAAGAGGTTGGTTTTAAATATCTGGTTATAATTGATTTATATGAGTTTGTTCGGTTTAGACAATGTATGAACATAATAGAGTTTGGTTTTCTGATCTCCGGTTTAATTGTACCTGAGGATGAGGTTGGACCAGCCATAGTAACCGGCTTGGATGAGGTTGTCAACGGTGGCAGATCTGAGATATTCTTTCCGGGAAGAGACCAAGAAGATCTTGATGCCTCTTTCTCTGATGTCATGGTACAGTTTCACCATGTGTGGCACTGGTGGTGCTTTCCTCTTCCTCATCCAATCTTCAAATTTTGTAGAGTTCAACTTCTCTCCTCTGTTTTCAGTTCCATAATCACATTATTAGTTTCATCAAACAAGATTAAACCCCGGTTATCATAAACCGGCTGAGTTAGAGAGCTAGAATAGATTTACCCAAAGAAGCCATTCTTCTCGTGGTACGGAATGGTAGAGAGAAGCGTGTCATCGATGTCAAAGATCCAAGCATCCATGCCATCACACTTTGTTTTGGTACAACACATGCTCCCGAAATGAAGGATGACCTCATCAACGGCTCTCTCCACGTCATCTTCGTACTGCGACGACGTCATGTACTTCTTGACGTGCGACACGCACTCCTGAGGCACCACATCGAAGTTTCTGACGTTATGAACTTCCACGTTGATCCTCCAGCTTTCGCAGTACCGTTTCAGGTTCGTCGAGACCCCTGAAGAAACAATACCGTTTTGGCTTGACGATGACGACAGTCCTTTGAGCTGGTTCAAGATGTTCCAGTCACGAGCTGAGACGACTCCGACCAAGAGTGAGGCTAGTGCTAGAGAAATAAATATGGATCGGTCCATGTTTTGAAAAAGAAGAGGTTTAGATCTTTGAGAATCTGATCACAAGTGTGTATGTAAAGAGGATTTTATAGGTAGAGAAGAGTCGAAGTACGTAGCCATAGCAATAAAGAATTAGAGAAGCACAAATCTGAATCCAAGTTTTTGGCCTTTAATTAATTTTAATTTTTGTTGTAATGTTATTGTCAGATTTATTTTAGCAGTGATCGTTGTTTACTATGTTGATGCATGGTAGGTATTGTTTTTTTTTTAAATTATGTTTAAATATTTAACAATAGATACATGAAAATGGTTTGAGTTCTCTTGAACATTATGAATGAATGTGTTTGACCCAAAAAAAGATACATGAAAATGGTAACATGGCTGTTTTAACTAGGATCCAAACGATACCACGGGAGAAATTAAACGATCCAGTCTCCATTCAAAGTAATTACACAATAAATTGTTATCTGTTTTGTATTTATTTGGCTTTATGAAATGGAAAGGACAAGAGACATATAGATCTAAAGGTACGTGGTCAGGTTATGGTGAGTTGGTGACAAAACTGATTGAAGAGTGGGAATACAAGCACATGGAATTTAATTTCTTAATAAATAAATACCGGTGAAACCCCAATTGTATAGTGATTTGCTAGTGCGGATAGATGTAGACAAAGTTTTAAATATATTACACAAACATAGACACATACAGAACGTGGCTAAGCATGACCCTCAAGATCAACTCGCATTTGCCATTTTCGCATAAATATGTGATAATTGTCAGTACCAATAATTCGTTACGAGTTGACAATTTAAACACTCGATTTTGCTGAGCTGCAATCAGTTGTTCACATGAACAATAACAAACCATGTGAAGAATTGACAAAATATAATTTTTTTTTTTGCTAAAATGTAAATATCATAGATGAAAGAAGCTTTTACAAAGCAATATCTTAAGTTTGAACTGGCAAAAAAAAATAAAAAACAAGATGGATCATGGACAAATACACTAACTAACTTATCTTAGCCACTTGGCCATAAGCAAACTGAAAGCCTTTCTAACCCTGTTAGCCGAAATAATGTTTCTCATCTCCTTATCAATGCCCCTGAAAATTACAGCTGCAGGGAGAGATATCTAGTTATGCCTTAGGTTGTTCTTCATGAGATATCAAAAAAGTGAAGCAAGCTAAAGCTATCACTAATTGGCTTATTAATAGGCCCGTTGCTAAAAATTAAAGGCCCATTTATATTGACGGCCCATATTTAATCACACTCAATCTCACTGTGCATCTACCAAACACATCACGCGTCGTCTCTAACCCTACGAACCCTCTCTTCCTGTAAACGAGAAAAAAAAAACTTGGGAGCTCCTCCATCGAAGTCACTTGCGAGCTTCCTCTTCACTATCCGAGGTTCGTATCCTTCCATCTCCCTTTGTATTTCACGAATTAGGAATACAGCTAAGGTTTTGTTTCTGGTAGCTCATGTTCATGGGGTTTATGATTAGGGTTTGCTTGTCCCGCTAGATAATTACGTATCAAGCTTTACGTATTGTGATTCGTATGAAGATATTATTGAGTTTTGTGTTGAGCTGCTGTTCTCTATCTATGTAGTTACGATTAGGTGCTAATCTTAATGGCATCCATCGATGAGTGTAGGACTAGTCTTATATGTGCTGATTCCACTGTCATGTAAACGTCGTTTTTGTTGCAGTTACTGTTTAGAGAGTTATGGGAGAAAGCCAGGCCATGGTTGCTGAGGGCTATAATGCTTCTGCTGCTACTGTGGAATCGAATATTGATTCATCTCAATCGGTCGCTAATGTATCTTTGGTCAATGGGACTGGACCTGAAGGTGGTTTAACTACGTCTGCTGAGAATGGAACTGCAACAGATAATGTGCCTGTAACAGCTCCAGGAGCAGGACATGTAGAGAATGCTGGTAATTTCTTCTTCTATTCAATAGACACATCACTGAGAATTGAATTTGTCGTGTTAACTTCGATGATATAATTATTTACTTATTCCATCTCTGTTGTGAAAGGTTCTGCTCTTTCACCGGAAGAGGAGCGCTTATGGAGTATTGTAAGGGCTAATTCTTCAGAGTTCAATGCTTGGACTGCCCTGATTGAAGAGACAGAGAGGATATCTCAGGTATGTGTGGATTCTCATAATTAATTTACTTTTGTCCTCTATTTACTAAGCTTTGACCTGTGAAAAATTCTATGTGGATTTCATGGTTTAAGTATCTGAATCATGTTTCCATTTAACTTATTTGCTAGTATCGGAATCTTATAAGTCGCTTTCATCTTTGTATAATGTTAGGTACTTCATTTCCTTTTTTCAAGATTGGTAATGTTTTCTTGCTTCCCTAATTACAGGACAATATAGCAAAGATCCGGAAGGTGTATGATGCTTTCCTAGCTGAATTCCCTCTGTGTTATGGCTATTGGAAAAAGTATGCGGATCATGAGGCTCGGGTGGGGGCAATGGACAAAGTCGTGGAGGTTTATGAAAGAGCAGTGCAGGGGGTGACTTATTCAGTAGACATATGGCTGCATTATTGCGTTTTTGCCATCAATACATATGGAGATCCGGACACGATCAGAAGGTAATGAGTGCTTATTCTTCTATTTGTATGTGTATTAATAGTTTGATTGGTTTTTCAGTTACCTAGAAAAATGATTTTTGCCATCTAACCCTTTTCTTAGATTGCTACAGCAAGTTCTCTCATTTGTGGCGGAAAGATCTGATGGAATTTGTTTAGAAATATTTATTTTTCATACAACTCACTTGCTTGTTCTGGTGAACCTGCTCCATTTTTGTGGTGGTTTATACTTCTTTTGCTTGAAAATTTTGAAGTTAAAAAATACCTGTTTTTATTGTTACCCTCCCCTCGAAGTGTATCCATATGCAAAATGCTGCTGGGAAGATCTCAACCAGTTTTGGGCTTTAGGTAGCCTCTGACTACTCGATTTTGGCCACGGTATGCTTTTACCAGGAAGGTAAATGCAGTGTTTGGCAGTATTCTGCATTCAAAGAGTGAATCCTTTTTTTTTCATCCATAGAACTTGTGCCTCTTTATTGATTGGACGTGTCTATGTATCTATCAGCGTATATGACATTCTTTTTTCTCTTTTGCTTCTGCAGCCTTTTTGAACGAGCTGTGGTTTACGTTGGAACTGATTTTCTGTCCTCTCCATTGTGGGACAAGTACATAGAGTATGAGCACATGCAGCAGGACTGGAGCAGACTTGCCATGATTTACACCAGAGTATTGGAGAATCCTATTCAAAACCTTGATAGATACTTCAGCAAGTAAGTTCAAGTGAATTCATCAATCATTTTCCTCTGCACTCTGAATTGGATATTTCATGTGGATTACGATCGCTATGTTGATTTAGCGCTTAATCGAAGTGAGCCATATGGCAAATGAGCTGTTGTCGTGCATATGATAAACTGATTTTAAGTGCTAGGATTCTTAGTTCATGGTCAGAATTTTAGCGTCTTTCTGTTGTTGATAAATGCTATTCTTGCTACAGCTTTAAGGAGCTAGCTGAAACACGTCCTCTGTCCGAACTTAGGAGTGCTGAGGAATCTGCAACAGTTGCTGTTTCTAGTGATGCTTCTGAAACTGCACCATCTGAGTCTGATGGAAAGGCAGATGAAGGAAAGTCTCAAGCTGATGGTACCTCTGAACCATCTAAGTTGGAAAGTGCTGGTTCAACTGATCCTGAGGAACTGAAGAAATACATTGGCATCAGAGAAGCCTTGTATATCAAAGCCAAAGAGTTTGAATCTAAAATCATTGGTTTTGAAATGGCTATAAGAAGACCTTATTTCCATGTACGGCCTCTCAATGTAGCAGAGCTGGAGAATTGGCATAATTATCTGGACTTCATAGAGAGCGATGGAGACTTCAATAAGGTACTTAAGTTCTTAACTCTCTTATATGTGAATATCCAAGTACTTTTGTAGATTAAGTCGCACCTCTGTAATATTATCGACCTACAGTTAAGTAGTATTTGGTGCATCATATGCTTTATTGGGTTTCCATTGGATCAAAGCATGTGCCTATATTTGGTAACTTTAAGGCTAAGTAGAAAGTATTTGACACTCTCAATTTGTCAATAGTTTTTATGGTACGTGAGTTATCGCTGTTTTTGAAAGTACCAACGTTATTAATGAAGGGGTCTTCATAACAATCTATCTGTCATTCTCTGTTCTACTTGTGGAGTGTTTGCTCTTTCTATGTTTACATATTTTTGGTTTTTAGCAGTGATCATCATGTATGCTTTACATTAGATTATTTTCCAACAGGTGGTCAAGCTCTATGAAAGATGTCTCGTAGCGTGCGCAAACTACCCAGAATACTGGATTCGTTATGTATTAAGCATGGGATCAAGTGGAAGTATGGACCTTGCAGACAACGCCCTTACTCGAGCAACTCAAGTCTTTGTCAAGGTATGAAACATGATCTCATCTCATTACTTTTGATTGGCTTTGTAGAAAAATTAATATATTGGCGTTCTTGGTTATTTATTTGCTTTCTTTTCTGTGGCAGAGACAACCAGAAATCCACCTTTTTGCTGCTCGATTAAAAGAGCAGAATGGGGATATAGCTGGTGCTAGAGCTGCATTCCAATTACTGCATTCTGAAATTTCTCCCGGGCTTCTTGAAGCAGTAATTAAACATGCGAACATGGAACAACGACTAGTAAGTTTTCATGAACAAGTAGTAACTGAAGAACTAGCTTAGGTTATTATCACCACTCTAATTTTCCTTTACTCGTCTCCTAATCTTATTCGTAGGGAAATGTGGATGATGCTTTCTCTGTGTATGAGCAAGTGATTGCTGTTGAAAAAGGCAAAGATAACTCCATATTACTGCCGCTGCTGTATGCGCAGTATTCAAGGTTTTCATACTTGGTATGTCTACTAACTTTATAAAACCGAACACCTTTTGTTAAGCTTTGTTGAAAGAGTATTAACAGGTTTGGCTTCTTTCTTTTTTTTCGATGATACTTTCAGGTTTTACGTGACGCTGAGAAGGCTAGGAAGATTATAGTTGAAGCACTTGACCACGTGCAGCCGTCAAAGCATTTCATGGAAGCACTGATCTTTTTCGAGACCATTCTGCCACCACCAAGGAAGATTGAATACCTCGACCCACTCATTGAGAATTTGATAAAGCCAAATGTAGACACCCAGAACACTGCAAGTTCCACAGAGAGAGAAGAGCTTTCATTGATATATATAGAGGTAACGGAGACCAATCTGTTCTTCTAAACTTAAGTCTTCTCAGTATCTAAATTATTGTTTTTAATATGAAATGTGTGTATGGATTTGGCAGTTCCTGGGTCTTTTCGGAGATGTTGAGTCCATTAAAAAGGCGGAAGATCGACATTGTAAGCTCTTTTTACCTCACAGGAGCAGGTCAGAGTTGAAAAAGCGTAGCGCAGATGAGTTTCTCTCTTCAGATAGGACGAAACTGGCCAAAACGTACAATGAAACTGCGCCTGCTCAGCCAGTGTCCAATGCATATCCAAATGCACCGGCTCAATGGTCCGGTGGTTATGCTGCACAGCCTCAAGCTTGGCCACAACCACAAGCAGCTCCTGCACAACCACAGCAGTGGAACCCTGCTTATGGCCAGCAACAGGTAATTGAAAACCAACTCGTTTACATCATTGCTTAGCTTTTACTCTTATTAACGTTTTCATTATTCACGTTAGGCTGCGTATGGTGCATATGGTGGCTATCCCGCTGGCTATGCTGCTCCACAAGCACCAACACCCGTGCCACAAGCCGCTGCTTATGGGGCATATCCTCCTCAGGTAACCGATTATGTTTAAAGAGTGATTAAGCTAAAAGTTGGCTAACTTAGAATTGTTTAATTTGATCAACTAATGAAATGATTATTTATTTGTGAAAACTTCAGGCATACCCAGCTGCAGCTACAGCACCATTGGCTGCCCCGGTCCAGCAACCCGCTGCTGCTCCTCCTCAAGCTTACTACAACACTTACTACTGAGTCTGTTGGTGTTGCTTGTCCTTAGCCATTTTCTCTTTAGCTACTCAAGTTTAGTGTATGACTCGTCTTGATGTTTTTACGTGTCTCTATTCTCGATCAGTGACATTAGTTTTACTTTCAAGTTGCTTGGATTTCCGCCGGTTATGATACAGATTGTAAGAGACAAGTTTGAATTGATGGGCCGGTTAGTGCGGTTTAGCAAACAAAGTCAGCATTTGATCTTTTTTTTGCTATATTTCCCCATATTAACATGTCTCCTTCTGGAAGTAATGTCCCGCGAACTAGCCTTTATGGGTAAATTACACCCTTCAAACTGTAAAATGTTGTTATAAACGTCTTGATGAAAATCAAACATTTTCTAGATAAAGGAGAAAAAACGATGTAAAGATAATCTTACAAAAGGAAGAAACGTCGTTACAGACTTAGTTACAAAGCTACAAAAACAAACACAACATTTTTTTTTTTCTTTTTCACATTTTTTTCTGCAGTCTTTTCAAATAACTGATTTAAAGAAACATGCTTCGAACTTTTTTTTTTATAGTAAAGGTCGCAAACTGAGAAGGCCATCATCCGAACTAGAGACCTTCCGCAGTACAAGAAAGATGACATCAAGCTTGTGAAAAGCTTCTCAGATTCTCTAGCCGCACACCGAGAAGAACTATAAAGCAGAGCCAGCAACCGAAGAAACAGAAGAAGGTGAATAAGCCCACGATGCAAGATCCGTCTGTGTGTATGTATATAACAGTTGAGAGCCCCTCTGCCTAGCATTCTAATGCATAAGTCTGCACCTGTTGTTCATATTTTTTGAAGGATGAGAATCGAAATAATCATATGTTAATTCAACAATATTATTACTTCAACAAGATCAACCTTCTCAATAATTCTACCTCGGCCAGGTTCTCCTCAGGTGAGCTGTTTGGTGCAGTGAGGTTGGACGCAGCAGCTGTGTTGTACCGGAAGATCCTAAGCTTCCCCTCCTGTGAAAGTATTTAATAAGTCTTTTAAGTAGATTGTCTAATTGAGGAAAAAAAGATGCACAATATTGGATCACTAACCTTTGTCCCATAGACAAGACCTCCTCCAGGAGAAGGATGAAAGCAAGCGACATTAACTTCATCCTCTGAGCTTGGAAGTATTCTCACCAGTTCCATGTCTGCAACTCTATAAATCTAAAGCAAGAGAAAAAAGAGAGCAAATTTGTAAATGATTATTTCAAAGTTTATGTAGTATAATATAGGATCTTCATAACTAGTTGAGCATAAATGTTACCTCCAACACTGTGAAAAAGTGTGATGTTGTTTCTCCATCACTCACAATGCTCTTCAAAAGAGAACCATGACGCCGTCCATATGCAAGCAATATGTGCTCGGAGTTCGGAGAGAACTGTACGGAAAATTCTAATTGTCAAGTACTTCATCACAATAATACTAATCAGTGAACAACTTTAGCCTATTGATTAGTGGTGAGAATCTCATGGACCTACAGGATCATTTACGTACTTAACGAAAACAGTGGAGTTTTGGGGTGAGACTTGGGGCCTATGGTATTTTACATGTTATGTTAGTTGATGCCATAGTTTAACACAGTCAGGAGGCTGATTAATAGAATATTTCACAAGATACTGTGTACTATAAGAAATGGACATTTCTCACTTCCTCACTGTGGATGCATTTTATTTTATGGATCAAATCAACGCCATGCATGCAAAAAAACAAAGAACAGATAAAGAAAATGCCTTAATTACAGAACCATCTAGGCATAACAATGAAGAGAACAAAGACCAATTACTAAACCATGAAGAAGAAGGGGCACAAAAAAAAACTGCAACGGAGACTTATCTCTAAAAAAATATATACCAAATCAAACTATTCCTACAGGTGACTAACCTGGATAGAGGTCAAGCAATGTGCAGCCCTAATTGCCCGTGACACAAGTACTGAACCAAATCTGTAAGACATGCATAAAGACACTCCATCGTTAGTTTCCTGTTATATTCCCTTTCAAAAATTGAGAAAATGTAATAACACTTACGTTTCCTTTTCGAGAGAATACACACGAAGTTCATACATCACTTGGTGTGCTGTGACTGGATGCCGAGTAGGGGAAGTTGCAAGCCCTGAATCTTGTTGGACCAGAGTTTGCAAACCAGGGTCTGCCTCAGCATGAGGAATAACACATGCAACACAAGCTGCTAAATATCTCCCACATGGCGAAAAATGGGCTCCCATCTCACTGCAAAGATAAACACACATAATGTAATAAAAATTAAATATTATTTAGCATCATGAGTATATTAAGGAGAAAATGTACCTGCAAAGAACAGCGTGATGTATTGTTAATCGGCACTTGTCGGACCTTAGTATTGCACATGGGTCTTTGATGTCATGTGCCCACACTCTAAGTTTGACAGTACAAGGCAACTCTGCAGCAGCAATCGAAGAAGCCAGTTCAGAGGGGAGTCTGTTTACCACAGGCTGAGCATCAGTTCCAGCTTCCTGTTGCGCGTTACGAGAGGCAAGACCTCCCGCTAAACCAGATCCTGCGAAGCGGGCTCGGTCTCTTGCAGAAACCCCATATAAGTTAACACCACCAGGAATTTCTAGTGACGCCACCGCAGCCTCTAGACTGGCTGTGGATGAGTGAGATGCTGAAGAAGAACCTGTATGAGGAGGAGCTGTGCCACTACTACCAGTGGGAAGAACACCAGCCTGGCTTTGAGCCATCAACCACCCTTGTAGAAAAGGTACCTCCCACGAAACTCTGTCTCTTGAGTGAAACAATTGCTGAAACTGTCCAAACTCAAGTAAATCTGATTGACTTGACACTTGCCTTGGAATTCTATTTCCTCCTCCAACAGGTTGTGCTTCATCTATATCCATAGCATCAACGGCAGTGGTCGAAGTTCTAGCTCTAGCTTGGGAGTTTTCTGGGACAAGATCACCGGAAACAGCCAAGGGAAGAGGAGGAGGAGTAGACATTGTTCTGCTGCCGCCGTGTTCTACTGAACTCTGATTACTCTGAAACCTTAATTGCGCACTCCTTGGACCAGTAGCAGCAGTAGAATATTGGATTCTTGGATCATCAGGAGAGTATGAAGGCAAAAGCAAGTACGGTAATGGCACAAGTGGCAGCTCCGCTGCCATACTGGTATGACTGCCACCACTCTGCGTGTTGGTGAAGAAAATAGCAGGAGGTGGATATCGCAAATAGCCTGGAGATGTTGCTCTAGTCATTGCGGAATCTGATGAATCAATGTCAGTCACCTGCCATTTTGTAGTTAAAAGAGTAAGCCCACAAAGTGGCAGAAGAACAATGACACAATCCTCAATATGTTAGCTCTCACCTCTGCAGTCAAGAGAAGAGGAACCCCATGTGGATGAAAGTGTACAGCTCTCAGGGAACGCCTCGTCTTCAAGACAATCGCTGGTGTTGCGTCCTCCCCTGTCTTATTGTAATGCCATATGTGCAACTTCAAAAGAAAAAATAATTAATCAAACTTTAAGAGACCTTTAGAGCAGATTAAAAGGCAATAAAATACCTTATGACCAGATGCAACGGCAAGTATATCACCTTCAGCGTGGAAAGCTATGGAAGCAATAGGTCGATCTGTTTAGGGAAAAGAATAAGAGGACGTTAGCTGATTATATGCAACAAAAAAAAACAAAAAAGGAAAAAAAACAAAATGCTTAGCACTTACAGAAATCATGAGATCTAATACACTCGGAAGTTATTGCATTCCACAAGCGCACCTCATGATCTAAACTTCCACTAGCAACTATTTCTGAGTGGCGTGGGTGGAATCTGACCTGCAGGGAACTCAATTACATTAGATACTAAAGCAGTAGTCTACAGAAACTTAAATCATTGCAAAAAAGATAGAAAAGTTGACACCTATCATCCAGACCTACATAACCAATGAGGCAGTGACAAGACAATAGAGCCACCAAAAATTCATTTCAATTAGGTAATATAGTTATGGTCAAGTACAGCTCTACCTAGTAACCATGTGTAGTCATAAATTAAATAAGATAGAAGTCTCTAACTCACCACCCAGGGTGTCCTCCGATGGCCGCTCAGAACTTTTAAGCATTTTCCAGTCTCACAATCAATAATCTTAACAGTGTGGTCACCACTACAAGATATAGTAAATCTCATTAGCAAATCTGGAAAAGATTCATAGTAGTACAACAAATAATACTTACTGAGTAGAAGCAAGAGTTCTTCCATCAGAACTAAAAGCTGCTGCAATAGTTGACCTTGGAGGAGGCACAAGAGGACAGTAGTCAGCAGATAAATGCTGCAATGACTCTGCCTCAACCCTACATACAAAAAAAAAGTAATCAACATAAACTAATCTTCACTTTTGCGATAAAGAAAGCTTGAATAGACGATGAAAGCAAAGGTACCATGAAATAAGATTATGTCTCTGCTCGCTCACAGTTTCGCTACTGGTTCCGCAGGGTGAATCAGAAGTATCACATCGCCTAACGCCCCATCGTTTCCGTGGCACAGACTTTGTTTTAGGTGAAATCTCTCTCTGAACCAGCAACCTGAAGACGCTCCTAGACCTGAAAACAATCATATACTCAAACCAGATCCAACCAGATCAGAAGCTAAAAGAATAAATTTATCTAGTTCAAGATTCATTTCCAAGCAAAACTACCGTTTAAAATGCTGAGAGACTAATCATGATTCATCTATAGTGCCAAATCTGATACTACATAAGATCTGTCTCCTCTAAAAATAATTGCATAATCTGAATATTCCTATATAAGCCTTGTAAGTAGCTGATCTAAGCTCTGGATCTCTAAGTCGTCCGAAGTATCCATAATTCCGATGCAGAGAAAGGGTTCTACTTCAATTCCATAATAATAAAGAAAGCTCTGACCTTTGGCGAGCCACTGGTTTTGGTGAAGGAACCAGCGGCGGAGGAGGAGGAGGTTGATCGTGTGACCAGATGGATTCTGTCATTTCGAAATTCATGTGAATTATCTATGTGACATTCGAATCCATTAGATGCGAAATCTGAGATCTTTGTGGAAAGCGACGCCCAAATCCCCGATCTAAATTTTCAGAATTTTCCTCGCCGGCGGCTCGTGCCCTGTGGCGATGGGGGTTTGATTTATCGATGAAGCGCGATGAAGAAAAAAAAACCTAAAGGGAAAAGACAGGATGCCTCCTTGTCTGAGGAAGGTCTGGTAATAAACGTTTTTTTTTTGCCCAGCTCTTTGATTATCTAGACACATATTTCTGTTTTTTAAATAATACCCCTATATTTTCTAATGTTTTGAAATGAATACCTTAGTATTGTTAAGTGGCTAAAACGTACAAAACGATATTCTCTGGATACATACAAAGTTACACGATTGAACAACTGGATTAAACGATAAAAATCTAGCAAATACAAATAATTTTAAAATGGTTACACATCGTGTGAATTTCTTAATTTAAGAAATACAATTTGTAAGTAAAACCAAACCTATCAAGTGTTTGTGACAGGAATTATGGTTAATTCCGGTTTGGATATTTCATTTATGCATTTTGGTTTAGCTTTCTGGTTTAGCTTTGGTTTAGTAAACATTATATGTAAATGTTTATCATTTGGGAATAATCAATCAAACATTAAAACAATCTTCTTAAACCCTAACTCTCTCTATCATCATGTTCATCATCATTCACCATTGAATCTCTGTTCTTCGGGATGATCCTTCTTCCTTCGTGGTCGTCTTCTAGGCTTTGATTCTCCGATCTCCGGGTTCTCGGTGAACCTCTGGATTGGGTTTATCTATCATTACTTGTTTTCCTGTCTCAGTGTTACACAAACCTTTATATAGACCATGATCCACGGCACTGACACAAAGTTGTCGTTAACGATTGATTGATCCATAGTCTACGAACGATTGAACATAAGTATATAACATCTAAAAGTTCATAATGGTTAAATTTTGCGGATGTAATAGCAAATGAAAGTTATTATAATGTTAGTTGGTAATAAATATATCTTACAGAGGCATTATGAAAAATATTGATATTTTCAAAATAAATTAGAAAAATAATTATATATGCTAGAAATGATAAAAAAAAGGAGTCTGGGATAAAAACCTTGAGCTCCACCATCTTCTGTTCTTCCTCTAGCTGCGCCGCTTTCTCACTCTCTTTGCGTCATTCAGGTTTGTTTCCATCTTCTTTGGAGAAATTAATTGGAAAGATTCCTTCCTCTCTTTCGTTCTGCTGTAGAAACTCCACATAGATCAGTAGGGATCCAATTGGTTTTGATATTTAGGTAACGGAACTTAGATTATGCAATCTATGGTTAACTCTAATTTCTTCTAGGGGGGGACTTGTCTTCGTGTAGTTTGCACGCCCTCTCACAGCCAGTTCGCGTTAGGGGCTTCTGATTAACTACTCATAGGGTTCTTCTGATTGGTTCTCGTTTTAAGCAGGAGCAGTCACAATGTCGCGGAACAAGGGTTTGGCGGAGCAGGATCTTAGTAAATTGGATGTAACTGTGCTTCATCCTCTGTCTCCTGAAGTCATTTCTCGCCAGGCTACTATCAACATAGGTAACTTCTGTTGATGTCAAAGAAGCTAACCATTGTGACAAACTGACAATAGTTGAATCTAAAGGCTATATATAATGTTCTGTCTCAGGAACCATTGGACACGTCGCTCATGGAAAGTCCACTGTCGTGAAAGCTATATCTGGTGTGCAGGTAATTTTTACTATGCCTTTTTCACTTTGGTAACAGTTCATTAACCATGAGTGATTTGAATCTGTGCTATATTTTGTTACTAGAGCAGTTGATTGATTAGGCAGCATGGAGGACTCACATGTAGCATTTGTATTATTTTCTGTACTTGTGCAGACTGTCCGTTTTAAGAATGAACTGGAGCGTAATATCACTATTAAGCTTGGATATGCAAATGCCAAGATTTACAAATGTGAAGATGAGAAATGTCCCAGACCGATGTGCTACAAGTGAGTTTTTGGCTTGCAATAGTCATCGAATAATAAGGTTGTGTTGTGTTGGAGGGTCTTAACAATGCATCTGTTATTCTAGGGCATATGGAAGTGGAAAGGAAGACAACCCACTTTGTGATGTCCCTGGATTTGAGAACTCCAAGATGAAACTACTGAGGCACGTGTCATTCGTTGATTGCCCGGTATGATGAGCTTTATGGTTCTCTTAATTCTTCTTCAAGTGTTTTTTTTTTTTCAAACTATGGTATAACCATTATTATCCTATGCAATGATCTGTTTGTTTTATTGCATCTTACGGATGTTTTTGGGTCTCGAGACTTATTGGGTGGAGGATTTAGAGAGGCGAGGGTTGATGATGATCTTCTTGTTCTATTCTTCAGGGACACGATATTCTCATGGCGACTATGCTCAACGGAGCAGCCATCATGGACGGTGCACTGCTTCTCATCGCTGCAAATGAAAGCTGTCCGCAACCACAAACATCCGAACATCTCGCCGCTGTCGAAATTATGCAGCTCAAGCATATCATAATCCTTCAGAACAAGATTGATCTTATACAAGAGAACGTTGCCATTAACCAGCACGAGGCCATTCAGAAATTTATAATGGTTCGAGTTTCTTATCTCTTGTTGCATCGGCTAAGGAATAGAGTTTGGGGGATTCGGTACTAATATTTTATCACATCATGTTTGCAGAACACTGTCGCAGATGGGGCCCCAATAGTCCCTGTATCAGCCCAACTGAAATACAACATCGATGTTGTATGCGAGTACATTGTCAAGAAGATCCCAATCCCCAAGAGGAATTTCATTTCACCGCCAAATATGATAGTGATTCGGTCTTTTGATGTCAACAAGCCCGGGTTTGAGGTTGATGAGATTAAAGGTGGAGTTGCAGGTGGAAGTATCCTACGGGTATCTCTCTCTCTTAATCCTCAACTACAACTTGCTTGTGTCAGTATATCCCATTGTGTCTCTAACTACTTTTTTATATTTTTGTAGGGTGTTTTGAAAGTGAACCAGTTAATTGAGATCCGACCTGGAATCGTTGTGAAAGACGAGCGTGGCAACCCGAAATGTACACCAATATACTCCCGCATTATTTCACTATACGCGGAGCAGAACGAGCTTCAGTACGCAGTGCCTGGAGGTCTAATTGGAGTAGGAACAACGATGGACCCAACTCTTACTCGTGCTGATCGTTTGGTTGGTCAAGTCCTTGGTGAAATAGGCTCCCTTCCTGATGTCTTTGTTGAACTCGAGGTATAAACAACAAACTCTAAATGTAATACTTCATAGTCTTAAAGCCTTCTCTTAAAAAAAACTCTTGTTAGGTGAACTTCTTTCTTCTACGGAGACTGTTGGGAGTGAGAATAAAGGGATCGGAGAAACAAGGGAAAGTGACAAAGCTAACGAAGGGAGAGATTCTGATGCTCAACATTGGTTCCATGTCGACTGGAGCCAAAGTTGTAGGAGTAAAGAACGATCTGGCTAAGCTGCAACTCACTGCTCCTGTTTGCACGAGCAAAGGAGAGAAAGTGGCACTGAGCAGGCGTGTGGAAAAGCATTGGCGTTTGATTGGTTGGGGTCAGATTCAAGCTGGAACCACCATTGAAGTGCCTCCCTCACCTTTCTGAGCTTGAAATTTTTTATTTAACCCTCAAAAAGATAATAAAAACTCTTTCTTGTTCATGTGGGGATTTTTTGAAAGAGTACCTATTAGTTTACTCTGTTTCTGTGTGTGTGTTTTTTTTCTTAGTAGGGATTATTGGTTGTTGTATTTTTATGGATTTGAAAATCTGAACTAAATCTAGTGTTATTGGTTCTATGATTTTCAAATATGTATTAAAATCATGTGTTATTGGTTTAATGATTCATAAATTCTATATCAAATCAAGTGTTATTTAATCGCACGGATTTACTAATATATTTGATTTTATAATGAATTTGAATGGATTTGCTTGGATTTGCTAGGATTTTTCTGTTAAAAATACAAAGACTCAAATCCGAGGGAAAACCTCTGGATTTGTATATTTTACTTGGATTTATAAATACTATATGGATTTTTAAATCAATAAAAATATATAAACCAATAACACCCACTTATTAATTTTTGTTATCATGTTTTTACTGGGTGCAATTACCCAATTTTTTTTAATTAACAAAAAATATAGAGCATGGTTCAATTTGTGGACCAACCCTTGTAGACCGGATTGGTTTGTTCGGTTAAATCAGATGAATTTTTTTTTATTTTTTATTTTTTTGGCTTCTCCACTCTATAAACCCTATTAGAAAAGCAGATTCAGAAGAAAAAAATCACCAGATTTCTCTTCGATTCATCTTCTTTGGCTGTTCTCGAACAGTGATGGCTGAGAGAGTGATGGAATCAGGGTCTAATAATGGTGGAGATGCTGAGAAGTCTCTGAAAGAGAAAGGGAACGAGTTTTTCAAAGCTGGGAACTATCTTAAAGCCGCAGCTCTCTACACTCAGGCCATCAAGCTCGATCCTTCTAACGCTACTCTTTACAGGCACGTGTTCCCTAGATTATACTTTTATTGTCTTTTCTTTGTTCTAACAGTTTTACGATTCCTATTGAGTTTCGATCAAAATGATAACTTCCTCCATATTTGCGAATCTTAATGTTGAACTCTGATTGGTTTCCTTCAATCTGAGCTTAGTTCTTAAAAGATCTGATTTTTTTTATTCTCTTGTGACATGTTAGACCTTAAGAAGATTGTTTAACGTTTCGCTTATATTCAGAAGCTCAATTGTGATTTGTAATATTAAAGTTGAGGTCTTTATTAAGGTTATGTGAAATGTTGCTCAGATTAGATCGCTGAGCAGATTTTAAAATGTTGTTGAACTTTTTTCTTTACCCGGTGGTGCAGTAACCGAGCTGCTGCCTTCTTGAGTCTAGTTAAGCTTAGCAAAGCCTTGGCTGATGCTGAGACAACCATCAAACTCAACCCTCAATGGGAGAAGGTAATATATTCAGACAAGAAGAGATTGTTGCTCCTCTGTTTCTGTAATATCATTTTTGTAGTTCTAACAAGTGGATTTTACGAATCTATCTTTTTTTTCAGGGCTACTTCAGGAAAGGCTCTGTGCTTGAAGCCATGGAGAAATATGATGATGTAAACCTTTTTCTCTTGTTTCTTTTCCTTTTGATTACAAAAGCTGTAATCATAAATATTTAAAATCGCTTTGATGATTGCGACAGGCCTTGGCTGCGTTTGAAATGGCTCTACAGTACAACCCACAGAGCGCAGAAGTTTCAAGGAAGATCAAGAGGCTCGGTCAGCTGCAGAAGGAGAAACAGAGAGCTCAAGAACTCGAGAGTTTGAGGTCTAATGTCAACATGGCCAAGCATCTTGACAGCTTTAAATCTGAATTGGTTTGTTTCTCTTGAAAAAATCATTGAAAACCTTTCTCCCTGCTTCTGAATTGTCTCTCATACACTTGCAGTCTGCAAACTATGGAGCTGAAGAGGGTTGGAAAGAGATGTTCTCTTTTCTTGTCGAGACCATGGAAACAGCTGTGAAAGCGTGGCACGAGACATCTAAAGTGGATACTAGAGTCTATTTCCTTCTTGACAAAGAGAAAACACAAACCGATAAGTTCGCACCAGCAGTCAACATCGATAAGGTATTAAAGAAGGGCATGAGAGAAAGAAAAAAAACAACACGAGCTCTTCTTGTCTGTCTGCTAACACTATCTGTTCCTTGACAGGCTTTTGAGTCTCCACACACACACAGTAACTGCTTTACGTATCTGAGGCAATACGCTGAAGAGTCCTTTTCCAAAGCTGCTTGCTTAGTGACATCAAAAAGTAGCATATCCTACCCACAGGTGAATCAAATCTGTCTCTTTTTCTTGCTCGCTAAAAGTCTGTTTAATATTATGGACTGATAGTGATGATTAAATCTTGTGGCTCCCAGGTGTGGAAAGGTCAAGGCTCAAGGAAGTGGAAGCTCGGACAAAACGATGGAATCTTTGTTCAGTTTGAATCTCCGTCTATTCGAAATGTTTGGTTCATTCCTAGCTCGAAAGAAAAGGGGCAAACCTTATGCAGGTTCTTTCTCTCTCTCACACACACTTATCCTCTTCTTGGTTTTGCAATGAGCTTTGTGAATTCTATCAAGTACCATGACTTCACTTCACACAAGCTTTTGTAACTTAACTCCAGAGGTTAAATAGTTATGAACTGATTTGGGGGTTTGATTTCAGGGATCCTCAAGCTCTAGATATCGGTGCACATGAGATTCTCCCTCGCATCTTCAAGGAAGTATCGAAGAGCTCGTAGTGCATTGTTTTATTGCAGTTTGATTCTCTACTCTCTATCCAGTTTTTGATCAATACTGAAGAAAAAAAAGGAGTTTCTTGTGTGTTTGTGCTACTCAGACAACCCACCCACCTGTGTTGTTTCTTGTTTAAGAGCTTTTTGTTTTATGTCTTGAAGTGTGAAAATCCAATGTTAACGTCCAATATTCATCATTGACATCAACACAACCGTATGGTTTGTTAAGTTTTAGGTAGAAATGCTTGATTCTTGTGAAAGCTACCATGAACAATATTTTTCACTAATGGCCCTATGTAGCCCAACAAATTAAATTAGTTAGCCCAGATTAGTTTGTTTGAGAGATAAGAGCCCAATAAAGTAAATAGCTGGGTCTGAGATTTGTGAAAATAGAGGATTCGGCCACACTCCACTCCACCGACGACAACCGACAGGGTAGCTATCAATTTGACTCCATTTCATTTGAATTATCCCAAACCCATTATCTAATCCTCTCTTATTTTTAGACTAGTAAAACAATAATTATATTTTTTGTAACAACCGAATAAATTTAGTCATGTTTTAAGAACAAAAAACATCAATATTTTGAAATTTTCTCGTTATTAAATCATCTATCTATATGGAAAAACACTTGTGCCCTCATACGTACGCATGAACCCATAAAGTATTGAATCAAATATTAATGAGGATTTGGTGGGAATTGATTTGGTAGCACGTCCTAGAATGTAGCTTTCGGAATCAGGCAAACACATTTAAACATTTCTTCTCTTAAAAATAGAAAATTAAAATCTGTTTGGTAAAAAAGCATTTCCATTGGAAATTTTCATAATGAATAAAAGAAAAGAAACGATAAGACATTATTATTTGAATAAATAAATAATTTGAATATTGAAAAATCCATCCACTAATATATAAATGCTTTCGGATATTCAAAGTGGTGAAAACCTGGTAATGAAGGAGATTAGAAAACAAAATAAATAAATAAACGCGTCACTCTCTCTCTCTCTCTCTCTCTCCTAAACCCTTTCGCATCTCGCTTTCAATTTGAATCTCCAATTTCTCCGAGACTTAGATCCAGAGCATAATCTTTGCATTGTTCATCTCTTAACCTCTTATCGGAACCGACTCAGAGTACGCGATCGATTATTGACTCGGCGAGACATGGGAGGTGCGGCTTCGACGCCGCGAAGTACCGGTGGTGACGATGTTTCGGTGGAGGAGTACCTCATTGCGACTTTCGTCGGGGAGAAATCGTTTCCCTTGGCGTCTGATGTCTGGAACAAGCTGCTTGAGCTTCCCTTGAGATCTCGGTGGCCCCGTGATCGCGTTCACCAAGCCTGTCAACTCTTCGGTTAGTCAAAATCTGTTGAAACTCTAGTGTTAGAGTGTGATTGGTTAGTTAGGATTAGAAAGGATGAGACTATGCGCAAACGAAATTGGATGTTAATGACGGCCTTAGTGATAATCTTAAGTTTGATTATCATTTTTTTTTGTCTTTGTTGTCGTTTGCAGCACAGAGCAATGGAAACACTAGGCACCTGGCGAAACTATTGATTCATCTGTCGTGGTGTTTGCAAGAGCTTCTCCAAGCTTCTTCTGATGATGATGATGATGATGCTCACTCTTCTCTCTATAAGAAAGCTCTTAACGCAACCTATATTTCATCCCTCTTTTTGAAGCATTTGATTGAGAATGGCAAAAGTGAGGAGTTGCATCTCTCTCTCGACGAATCTGAGCCTGTTCCTCATGGCTTTGTAATGGGTAATTATTCTCTTTATTAGCTCTCTTTACAGCATTAAGGCAACTCTTTAACTGGATTCAGATGGCTTATTGAGAGTGTATTAATGGTAATGGCAGATCAAGATATCCAGAATTTTGTCATGCGTAGTTTGTTGAGCTTCATTGGATCAACCGAAGTGAGGTATGCCATACTTATTCTATATTATTATTTATAATGATGATCAATTTACGTATCAAATGTCCCATTCTCCTGATTTTCATCATTTATTTGGCAAGTCCCAACTCGTATGTTCTACATCAGGAACTTCTCAACTTCATGGTTGTTGCAATGTCGACTCAGCTTCTCTCCGGACCATCACCTGGACCAAAAGATGCCAACCCTTTTCTTGATGCAGCAATGGCTCAGGTAACATCTTCATTAGTTTTTCCCATCGTTTGCATAGGTTTTGGGCCCCTACCAATTTACGTTCTTTCTTTTGCTTCATCATTTTTAGGAAAAGTCTATAGTTTGTATGGCTGTGAGAAGGTTGCTACTTAATTATATTTCCCGAAACCATACTCCGAATGCAAAAACCTATTTATATTCTGATGGAGATTCACCAGGCATCTTGGAAAGAGTTGGTTCTGCAGCTGGTAGGTGTTCGTGTTACTTCATTTCATTATGTTTGTCTTATTCTCGTCCACGTTGACCCTTTTCTACTGCCTTTCCGTTCATTATGTTTTCCTGCTTAGATTTTTGAATCATTATATATATTCATGAACACTTTTCTTTTGCACATGCAGCGACATTTGTGCTCTTGCCTTTGAACTATCTTGTAAATAATACTGGTGACGGATCTAAATATCCACTAGCAGAGTCCAGCCTTCATGTTTTGCTTATCCTCATTCACTACCAGAAGTCGATCTTGAGTGATGAGTCCATGACGGATAAAAGTGATGACAGTGCTACTTCAGAATCAGTCTCTAAAGTTCATGTATTTTCCTCTGGCAATACTTTTACCAAGGCTCTGGCAAATGCTAGAGATGTAGAATGTGAGTTTTTTTTGTTCTTCATCTTTCTGACTAGGGTGAGTCACATGTGTATGTCTAAACTGTTACCTTGGTTGCAGTTGACCGCTCAGATTTGGAGGGAAATGCCTACTCTGGTCCACATGTTCGGATACCATTTGCTTCGTTATTTGATACTCTTTGCATGTAAGTTGTATTCTCTTCTTAAAAAATTGTATTTTCTTGAGGTTTTTCTCTACTGTAACCTGTTGTTTTCATAGAGATTTATCCTGTATAAGAAGTCTTTATTCAATAAGTTCTTTGCTAATGGGTAATAACGCAATCTGGCAATATAGGTGTTTGTCTGATGAGGGAGCTGTCTTGCTCCTCTACTCATTGTTGCAAGGGAACTCCTACTTCAAGGAGTATGTTTTGGTGCGAACTGATATGGATACTATGGTATGATTCATAAACTCCAGTATTTTTCTGTTTCATTTATTTTGTTCCATTATCCTCAAAAGTAGAAATTCATACTTCGATATTGTTTCATGTGTTGAAGTAAAGTCCTTGTGGTTTCATATTAGTGATCTATGGTATAAAAATATGTATTTTGATGGACAGTTGATGCCCATTCTGGAAACGCTGTATAACGCTTCGAGGAGAACATCATCCAATCAAATATACATGATGCTAATTGTACTTCTCATACTTAGCCAGGATTCATCATTTAACTCAAGCATTCACAAGATGGTATGTGTTGTTATCTGTTGTAGGATTGGAATGATATTTCTCAACTTCGTATCTTTTCTGATCACGTTTCATTTGAATAGATACTTCCTAGCGTTCCATGGTACAAGGAGCATCTCCTTCATCAGACGTCTCTTGGTTCCTTAATGGTCATTATTCTCATCAGAACAGTGCAGCACAACCTTTCTAAACTGCGGGTATAGCTTTACATTCATGTATTAGCAACGACAACTGTTTCAATTTGTACTTAATTGTTTAACCGTTCGGGTAGGTTCAAACCTTATAAGAGTGTGATCAAGTTGATAGGCATGTATCAAACTGGAACCTGCAACTTATTTGGAGATGCATCATAAAATGAGCACCGAAGATATAAATTACTTTCCGTTTAGGCTTGGTGGTGTTATGCATTATGTATAGAAGGCCATTTGTTTGGAAAATTTGGATTGTGGTGCATGTTGTGACAAATTTTTGTTTCTTGGGGGTTTACAGGATGTGTATCTGCAGACCACATGCCTTGCAACCTTGGCTAACATGGCACCTCATGCCCATCATCTTAGTGCATATGCTTCACAGAGGCTTGTCAGTCTCTTCTACATGCTTTCTCGAAAGTATGCAACTAATTCCTCGTCCTTATGACTTTTCATATTTTATATATTCGTCTTGTACAGAACGATGCTCATCATGGATCCTTTAGAACTGACCATGATTTTTTAATTAACAGGTATAACAAGTTATCAGACTTGACAGGTGATAAGCTGCAAAGTATCAAAATAAGCTTGTCAGGAGAGGATGATAGCGTTTCAGAAGATCTGGTAAGGCATAGTTAGTTCAGGCACACAATACATTGCAGTGAATCATTGTTATCCTTGTGGTTTATATTTGTAAATTGTATTTTTGCCAACTTGCAGGCAGCAGAGTTGCAAATCTTTACTGATTTCTTGAGACTTGTCCTTGATATATTAAATGCAATTTTGACGTACGCGTTGCCTAGGAATCCCGAGGTATCACAATGTCAATTTTTTACTTAGCAGCATGAATCATATGTTCTTTTTCCATACTACATTCTCTGAATCAGTTTCTGTTTCTGGTTTATGCAGATTGTCTATGCAATCATGCATCGGCAGGAAGTGTTCCAACCTTTCAAGAATCATCCGCGATTTCATGAGCTAGTCGAAAATATTTACACCGTACAAACAAACCCATAAGCTTTAAATTCTTATAACTTTAGATAGAACAGAGTATCTGATTGATCCATCTGTCTCTCACTTGCTTAACCAAATTATCATTTTATCTATTTAGGTGTTAGACTTTTTCAATAGCCGCATGGACACTCAAAGATCGGATCGAGAATGGTCAGTGCAGAAAGTTCTTCAGTTCATCATCGACAATTGTCGGTCTTGGCGAGGCGAAGGCATGAAGGTAAACAAACTCTGTTAACACTTGCATATGTCACTGATATAGTATTCTTTTCACTACAATTCTTAAAGCTCATTGTTCACTATTATGAATGCAGATGTTTACTCAACTACACTTCTCGTATGAACAAGAGAGTCACCCAGAAGAGTTCTTCATTCCATACGTCTGGCAACTAGCTTTATCCCGATGGTAACACTCTTTCATCACTATATAAAAGAAGAACACCCATCTCATTCCTCTTTAACCTTTCTCATTGTTCGCAGCGGATTCAGTTTTAATCCGGACGCCATCAACTTATTCCCAGTACCACACCAAGTTGAAGTAAGTACCATCGAAACAAATTGTGTTAATTCAATATATGAAACTTATTAGCCTATCCAAGTTTTGACATGACCTCTGCTTCGGTGCGTTTTGCTTGCAGGAACAAATAGAAGACGGAAAAGGAGACGAAGTGGAAGAAGGGGAAGAGAAGAAAGTAAAAGAGTTGATCGAGCAGAGAATCGTCTTCGATCCATAGTACATTCCGATGTGGGTGGGTGGGTGGGGGGTATGTATATATTCATACGGTTAAGGGTTCAAATAAGATAAAATGTTGACGTAATTATTCTCCAAAAAATTACTTTTTCAAACATTGTAGGTTTTCGGTACATTAATAGTATACTCTCTCTTGATGTGTAATAACAAATGACGTTTCGGTCTGAACGTAATGCCCTTTTAACACACATGAAGCTTTTACCGATCGAGATTCCGACGAGGATGACGATATCCTCGGAACCGTAACGGGAAACTCATGAATCTCATCGATCCATGGATTATTAGTCTTCTCCTTGGAGGGATCAATACTTCTCAAAGCTCTACAAACCGCACTATTACACTTGAAACCTGACCCAAAACCAATCTGCCAAGTCTTACCTCCTCTCTTAATCCTTCCTTTAGCTTCACTATAACCAAGCTCATACCAAACCGAGCTACTCGAAGTGTTCCCAAACCTGTTCAAAGTCATCCTCGATGGCTCCATCTGCCACTCGGAAAGATCCAAATTTTTCTGAATCTCATCGAGCACCGCTCTTCCTCCTGCGTGGATGCAAAAATGCTCGAGAGCTAGCTTGATGTCAGAAACATAAGGCTTGATTCTGTTGACTTTAAACACTCTTCGAGCCGCGAGTGTCGCAAAAGTTAGAAGTTGTTCGGACATTGGTAGGACTAGCGGTCCAAGCGTGGTAATGTTCGTTTTGAGAGCGAGACACCGATTTTGTTGTTGTGTTGTTGTTGTTCGTGTCTTCGCGATGGTAAGCGCTGTTGAAGGCGTTGTCGTCAGCTCCTTTGTGGCCTTGTGGGTACTGATAGTGTGGAGTAGTTGATACTTTGAGAGGCGGCGGTCGGAGGAGCGGTTGGAGAGGAGAACGTAAATATAATGAAACTCGTTAAACACATGCATGCATGTTTATAATTTACGTGAAATATATGCCACCATATACAGTATGTGAGATTTTACATGCGTATATTTAGTTTTGAATTTTTCTCAAAATCTATGTGTTAAAAACCTCCTACAAAAATATTTAATTTTTCGGTAAATGTTCTATATATTGAAGCATATAATCTTTAGTGATGTTTTAAAATTTCTAAATTCATTCTATATTTGTATTAATGTATATTAAACTCTCTTTCATTGTACATGACTACACGGGCATCGTTTTAATT
The DNA here is from genome assembly GCF_020379485.1 of Brassica napus. Classification (NCBI taxonomy): domain Eukaryota; kingdom Viridiplantae; phylum Streptophyta; class Magnoliopsida; order Brassicales; family Brassicaceae; genus Brassica; species Brassica napus. The sequence goes on from NW_026014086.1 coordinate 31,663, forward strand.
TTTAGTCAATTAATTTAGTAAAATTTCGTAATAATCCATAAATTGGTGGATTAACCACTATAAAATCGTTATTTTATAGAGAAACAGAGACAACAAAGTTCCAAACTACTTTGAACTTCATCATATGTTAGTGAATGATGCAAATATGCATTAAAAATATTTTCATATTTTTGAATTTTTTTTAAAATCTATGTGTTAACCCATAGAAGTTAATCTTCGGTAAATGCTCTATATATTGAAGCCAACGGTCTTTAGTGTTGTTTTAAAATTTCTAAACATATTTTACATTTGTATTAATGTACATTAAACTCACTTTCATGGTACATGAGCATCGTTTTAATTTCTTATCAATTTATTCAGCAAAACTTCATAACACTCCCTAAATTGGTGGACTAACCACTATAAAATCACTACTCTCTAGAAAAACGGAGACAACAAAGGTTCCAAACCTCTTTGACCTTCATCATATGTTAGTGAATGATGCAACTATGCATTAAAACAATATTTTTATATTTTTGATTTTTTCTCAAAATCTACGAAAATATTTAGTTTTTCGGAAAATGCTCTATATACTAAAGTCTATGATTTTTAGTGTTTTTTTAAAATTTATAAACACATTCTACAATTGTATAAATATATATTAAACTCTCTTTCATCCTAAATGGACATCGTTTTAATTTTTTGTCAATTAATTTAGCAAAACTTCATAACACTATCTAAATTGGTGGACTAACCACTATAAAATTGCTATTTTCTTGAGAAACGGAGACAACAAATGTTCCAAACCACTTTGAGCTTCATCATATGTTTGTGAAGGATACAAATATGCATTAACACATTATTTTCATATTTTTGAATTTTTTTTCAAAATTTGTATGTTAACCCCAACGAAAATATTTAGTTTTTCGGAAAATGTTCTATATACTGAAGCCTATGATCTTTAGTTTTGTTTTAAAATTTCTAAACACATTCTACATTTGTATTAATGTATATTAAACTCTCTTACATTGTACACGGGCATCTTTTTAATTTTATGTCAATTAATATAGTAAACTTTTGTAATACTCCCTAAATTGGTGGTATAACCACTATAAAATTGTTATTTTATAGAGAAACGGAGACAACAAAAGTTCCAAACCACTTTGGCATTCATCATATGTTATTGAAGGATCCAAACATGGATTAAAACAATATTTTCATATTTTTTAATTTTTTTCAAAATCTATGTGTTAACCCCTACGAAAATATTAAATTTTTCGGTAAATGCTATATATACTGAAGCCTATGATCTTTATTGTTGTTTAAAAATATCTAAACACATTCTACATTTGTATTAATGTATATTAAACTATCTTTCATGGTACATGAGCATCGTTTTAATTTCTTATTAATTAAATTAGCAAAACTTCATAACACTCCCTATATTGGTGGACTAACCACTACAAAATCGCTATTCTCTAAAAAAACGAAGAAAAAAAGGTTCCAAACATCTTTGACCTTCATCATATGTTAGTGAATGATGCAACTATGCCTTAAAACAATATTTTCATATTTTTGAATTTTTCTCAAAATCTACGAGAAGATTTAATTTTTCGGTAAATGCTCAATATACTAAAGGCTATGATCTTTAGTGTTGTCTTAAAATTTCTAAACACATTCTACATTTATATTAATGTATATTAAACTCTCTTTCATACTACATAGACATCGTTTTAATTTTTTTCAATTAAGTTAGCAAAACTTCATAACACTCCCCAAATTGATGGACTAATCGCTATTCTCTTGAGAAACGGACACAGCAAAAGTTTCAAACCACTTTGACCTTCATCATATGTTAGTGAATGATGCAACTATAAATTAAAACAGTATTTTCATATTTTTGAATTTTCTCAAAATCTATGTGTTAACCCCTACGAAAATATTTAGTTTTTCGGAAAATGTTATATATACTAAGCCAACGATCTTTAGTGTTGTTTTAAAATTTCTAAACACATTCTACATTTGTATTAATGTATATTAAACTCTCTTTCATTGTACACGGGCATCGTTTTATTTTTTTGTCAATTAATTTAGTAAAAGTTTGTAATAATCCCTAAATTGGTGGACTAACCACTATAAAATCGCTATTCTCTAGAAAAACGGAGACAACAAATGTTCCAAACCTCTTTGACCTTCAGCATATGTTATTGAAGGATGAAACTATGCATTAAAACAGTATTTTCAATTTTTCATATTTTTTAATTTTTTTCAAAATCTATGTGTTAACCCCTACGAAATATTGAATTTTACGGTAAATGCTATATATACTAAAGCCTATGATATTTAGTGTTATTTTAAAATTTCTAAACACATTCTACATTTGTATTAATGTATATTAAACTCTCTTTCATTGTACATGGGCATCGTTTTAATTTTATGTCAATTAATATAGTAAAATTTCGTAATACTCCCTAAATTGGTGGACTAAACACTATAAAATCGCTATTTTATAGAGAAACATAGACAACAAAATTTCCAAACCACTTTGATCTTCATCATATGTTAGTGAAGGATCCAAATATGGATTAAAACAGTATTTTAATATTTTTGATTTTTTTCAACATCTATGTGTTAACCCCTACGAAAATATTGATTTTTTTGGTAAATGTTATATATACTGAAGCCTATTATCTTTAGTGTTGTTTTAAAATTTATAAACACATTCTTCATTTGTATTAATGTATATTAAACTCTATTTCATGGTACATGAGTATCGTATTAATTTCTTATCAATTAATTTAGCAAAACTTAATAACACTCCCTAAATTGGTGGATTAACCACTATAAAATCGTTATTCTCTAGAAAAATAAAGAAAAAAGGGTTCCAAACCTCTTTGACCTTCATCATATGTTAGTGAAGGATGCAACTATGCATTAAAACAATAATTTTATATTTTTGAATTTTTCTCAAAATCTACGAAAATATTTAGTTTTTCGGTAAATACTCTATATACTAAAACCTATGATCTTTAGTGTTGTTTTAAAATTTCTAAACACATTCTACATTTGTATTAATATATATTAAACTCTCGTTCATGCTACGTAGACATCATTTTAATTTTTTTCAATTAATTTAGCAAAACTTTATAACACTCCCCAAATTGGTGAACTATTCACTATAAAATCGCTATTCTCTTGAGAAACGGACACAAAAGTTCCAAGCCACTTTGACCTTCATCATATGTTAGTGAATGATGCAACTATGAATAAAAACAATATTTTCATATTTTTGAATTTTTCTCAAAATCTATGTGTTAACCCCTACGAAAATATTTAGTTTTTCGGAAAATGTTCTATATACTAGGCCTATGATCTTTAGTGTTGTTTTAAAATTTTTAAACATATTGTACATTTGTATTAATGTATATTGAACTCTCTTTCATTGTACACGGGCATCGTTTTAATTTTTTGTCAATTAATTTAGTAAATTTCGTAATACTCCCTAAATTGGTGGACTAACCACTATAAAATCGCTATTATCTAGAAAAACGGAGACAACAAAGGTTCCAAACCTCTTTGACCTTCAGCATATGTTATTGAAAGATGAAGCTATGCATTAAAACAGTATTTTCATATTTTTGAATTTTTTCTAAATCTATGTGTTAACCCGTACGAAAATATTGAATTTTTCGGTAAATGCTATATATACTGAAGTCTATGATCTTTAGTGTTGTTTTAAAATTTCTAAACACATTCTACATTTGTATTAATATATTTAAACTCTTTTTTATTGTACATGGGCATCGTTTTAGTTTTATGTCAATTAATATAGTAAATTTCGTAATACTTCCTAAATTGGTGGAATAACACTATAAATCCCAATTTTATAGAGAAACGGAGACAAAAAAAGTTTCAAACCACTTTGAACTTCATCATATGTTAGTGAAGGATCCAAATATGGATTAAAAGAGTATTTTCATATTTTTGAATTTTTTTCAAAATCTATGTGTTAACCACTATGAAAATATTGAATTTTTTGGTAAATGCTATATATACTGAAGCCTATGATCTTTAGTGTTGCTTTAAAATTTTTAAATACATTCTACATTTGTATTAATTTATATTAAACTCTTTTTCATGGTACATGAGCATCGTTTTAATTTCTTATCAATTAATTCAGCAAAACTTTATAACACTCCCTAAATTGGTGGATTGACTACTATAAAATCGCTATTCTTTAGAAAAACAAAGAAAAAAAGGTTCTGAACCTCTTTGACTTTCATCATATGTTAGTGAAGGATGCAACTATGCATTAAAACAAATTTTCATATTTTTAAATTTTTATCAAAATCTACGAAAATATTTAGTTTTCGGTTTCGGTAAATGCTTATATACTAAAGCCTATGATCTTTAGTGTTGTTTTAAAATTTCTAAACACATTCTACATTTGTATTAATGTATAATAAACTCTTTTCATGCTACATAGACATTGTTGTTTTAATTTTACTTCAATTAATTTAGCAAAACTTCATAACACTCTCCAAATTGGTGGGACTAATCACTATAAAATCGCTATTCTCTTGAGAAACGGACACAACAAAAGTTCCAAACCACTTTGACCTTCATCATATATTAGTGAAGGATGCAACTATGAATTAAAACAGTATTTTCATATTTTTAATTTTTCTCAAAATCTATGTGTTAACCCCTAAGAAAATATTAGTTTTTTGCTATATACTAAGCCTATGATATTTAGTGTTGTTTTAAAATTTCTAAACACATTCTACATTTGTAATAGTGTATATTAAACTCTCTCATTGTACACGGGTATCGTTTTAGTTTTTTGTCAATTAATTTAGTAAAATTTTGTAATACTCCCTAAATTGATGGACTAACGACTATAAAATCGTTATTCGCTAGAAAAACGGAGACAACAAAGGTTCCAAATCTCTTTGACCTTCAGCATATGTTATTGAAGGATTATTAAACTATGCATTAAAACAGTATTTATATATTTTGAATTTTTTCAAAATCTATGTGTTAACCCCTACGAAAATATTCAATTTTTCAGTAAATGCACTATATAGTGAAGCCTATGATTTTAGTGTTGTTTAAAATTTCTAAACACATTCTACATTTTTATTAATGTATATTGAACTCTCTTTCATGGTACATGGACATCGTTTTAATTTTTTTCAATTAATTTAGTAATACTTCATATATTCCCTAAATTGGTGGAATAACCACTATAAAATCGTTATTTTTAAAGAAATGGAGAGAACAAAAGTTCTAAACCTCTTTGAATAGCATCTATGTTAGTGCACGATGAAACATGAAACTATGCATTAAAACAAAAAAAATTACATTTTTGAATTTTCTCAAAATATATATGGTTAACCCCTACGAAAATGTTGATTTTTGTTAAATGCTTTATATATTAAACTTCTACTCTTTAGTTTTAATTAAAAATTATAACCCGTTATACATTTGTATTAATGTATGCTAAACTCTCTTTCATATTACTTATAGATCGTTCTAAATTTTAACAATTAATTTAAGAAAACTTCATATAGTGCATAAATCAGTAGATATCTACTATAAAATACCTATTATCTAGAGAAACAGACACAACAAAAGTTCAAATATTCTTTGACCATCATTATATAGTAGTGTAAGATGCAGCTATGCACAAAATAAGATTGTCATTTTTTGTCTTCTATGAGTTAATCCCTTATAAGAATATTAAGTTTTTCGATAATTTCTATATACTGAAGTTTAAACTCTTTAGTGTTTAGGAGTTATGCCAACATTCAGAATAGATATCATGAGCGTCTAGTGGCAGATTCTCGCAAATTTAATTTTAAAGTATGAAGTTCACAAACAATATATTTAAGTAAATGATAACTACAAGAGACTAATTAGATGCATTCATTACAACAATAAATGCATTTACTTTTATACTCCCTCTGTTTTTTAATGTTACATATTTTACATTTTTCACATATTTTAATAAAATATATTAAATTTGCATAATTTTTTGTGTTTATCTTTGTTCCATAATTTTAAGCCAATAAAAATTCAGTAAGTGAAAATTAAGTTTTTTGAAATTTGTAATTAATTAATAAAACATGTTCTGAAAAAATGTAAAAAAAAGAAAAAAATAGAATATTTTTTAAAAACAAATGTGTTCTGTGTCTTTTATTCTAAGAATAATTGTAATGATAAT
>NW_026014087.1:0-8666 GCF_020379485.1 Brassica napus
ATTAAAACGATGCTCATGTACCATGAAAAAGATGTAATATAACATTAATACAAATGTAGAATGTATTTAAAAATTTAAAAGCAACACTAAAGATCATAGGCTTCAGTATATATAGCATTTACACCAAAAATTCAATATTTTCATAGTGGTTAACACATAGATTTTGAAAAAAATTCAAAAATATGAAAATACTCTTTTAATCCATATTTGGATCCTTCACTAACATATGATGAATTCAAAGTGGTTTGAAACTTTTTGTCTCCGTTTCTCTATAAAATTGGGATTTTTATGGTTTTCCACCAATTAGGAAGTATTACGAATTTTACTATATTAATTGACATAAAAAACTAAAACGATGCCCATGTACAATAAAAAAGAGTTTAATATATATTAATACAAATGTAGAATGTGTTTAGAAATTTAAAACAACACTAAAGATCATAGACTTCAGTATATATAGCATTTACCGAAAAATTCAATATTTCGTACGGGTTAACACATAGATTTAGAAAAAAATTCAAAAATATGAAATACTGTTTTAATGCATAGCTTCATCTTTCAATAACATATGCTGAAGGTCAAAGAGGTTTGGAACCTTTGTTGTCTCCGTTTTTCTAGATAATAGCGATTTTATAGTGGTTAGTCCACCAATTTAGGGAGTATTACGAAATTTACTAAATTAATTGACAAAAAATTAAAACGATGCCCCGTGTACAATGAAAGAGAGTTCAATATACATTAATACAAATGTACAATATGTTTAAAAATTTTAAAACAACACTAAAGATCATAGGCCTAGTATATAGAACATTTTCCGAAAAACTAAATATTTTCGTAGGGGTTAACACATAGATTTTGAGAAAAATTCAAAAATATGAAAATATTGTTTTTATTCATAGTTGCATCATTCACTAACATATGATGAAGGTCAAAGTGGCTTGGAACTTTTGTGTCCGTTTCTCAAGAGAATAGCGATTTTATAGTGAATAGTTCACCAATTTGGGAGTGTTATAAAGTTTTGCTAAATTAATTGAAAAAAATTAAATGATGTCTACGTAGCATGAACGAGAGTTTATATATATTAATACAAATGTAGAATGTGTTTAGAAATTTTAAAACAACACTAAAGATCATAGGTTTTAGTATATAGAGTATTTACCGAAAAACTAAATATTTTCGTAGATTTTGAGAAAAATTCAAAAATATAAAAAATTGTTTTAATGCATAGTTGCATCCTTCACTAACATATGATGAAGGTCAAAGAGGTTTGGAACCCTTTTTTCTTTATTTTTCTAGAGAATAACGATTTTATAGTGGTTAATCCACCAATTTAGGGAGTGTTATTAAGTTTTGCTAATTAATTGATAAGAAATTAATACGATACTCATGTACCATGAAATAGAGTTTAATATACATTAATACAAATGAAGAATGTGTTTATAAATTTTAAAACAACACTAAAGATAATAGGCTTCAGTATATATAACATTTACCAAAAAAATCAATATTTTCGTAGGGTTAACACATAGATGTTGAAAAAAATCAAAAATATTAAAATACTGTTTTAATCCATATTTGGATCCTTCACTAACATATGATGAAGATCAAAGTGGTTTGGAAATTTTGTTGTCTATGTTTTCTCTATAAAATAGCGATTTTAGTGTTTAGTCCACCAATTTAGGGAGTATTACGAAATTTTACTATATTAATTGACATAAAATTAAAACGATGCCCATGTACAATGAAAGAGAGTTTATATACATTAATACAAATGTAGAATGTGTTTAGAAATTTTAAAATAACACTAAATATCATAGGCTTTAGTATATATAGCATTTACCGTAAAATTCAATATTTCGTAGGGGTTAACACATAGATTTTGAAAAAATTAAAAAATATGAAAAATTGAAAATACTGTTTTAATGCATAGTTTCATCCTTCAATAACATATGCTGAAGGTCAAAGAGGTTTGGAACATTTGTTGTCTCCGTTTTTCTAGAGAATAGCGATTTTATAGTGGTTAGTCCACCAATTTAGGGATTATTACAAACTTTTACTAAATTAATTGACAAAAAATAAAACGATGCCCGTGTACAATGAAAGAGAGTTTAATATACATTAATACAAATGTAGAATGTGTTTAGAAATTTTAAAACAACACTAAAGATCGTTGGCTTAGTATATATAACATTTTCCGAAAAACTAAATATTTTCGTAGGGGTTAACACATAGATTTTGAGAAAAATTCAAAATATGAAAATACTGTTTTAATTTATAGTTGCATCATTCACTAACATATGATGAAGGTCAAAGTGGTTTGAAACTTTTGCTGTGTCCGTTTCTCAAGAGAATAGCGATTAGTCCATCAATTTGGGGAGTGTTATGAAGTTTTGCTAACTTAATTGAAAAAAATTAAAACGATGTCTATGTAGTATGAAAGAGAGTTTAATATACATTAATATAAATGTAGATGTGTTTAGAAATTTAAGACAACACTAAAGATCATAGCCTTTAGTATATTGAGCATTTACCGAAAAATTAAATCTTCTCGTAGATTTTGAGAAAAATTCAAAAATATGAAATATTGTTTTAAGGCATAGTTGCATCATTCACTAACATATGATGAAGGTCAAAGATGTTTGGAACCTTTTTTTCTTCGTTTTTTTAGAGAATAGCGATTTTGTAGTGGTTAGTCCACCAATATAGGGAGTGTTATGAAGTTTTGCTAATTTAATTAATAAGAATTAAAACGATGCTCATGTACCATGAAAGATAGTTTAATATACATTAATACAAATGTAGAATGTGTTTAGATATTTTTAAACAACAATAAAGATCATAGGCTTCAGTATATATAGCATTTACCGAAAAATTTAATATTTTCGTAGGGGTTAACACATAGATTTTGAAAAAAATTAAAAAATATGAAAATATTGTTTTAATCCATGTTTGGATCCTTCAATAACATATGATGAATGCCAAAGTGGTTTGGAACTTTTGTTGTCTCCGTTTCTCTATAAAATAACAATTTTATAGTGGTTATACCACCAATTTAGGGAGTATTACAAAAGTTTACTATATTAATTGACATAAAATAAAAAGATGCCCGTGTACAATGTAAGAGAGTTTAATATACATTAATACAAATGTAGAATGTGTTTAGAAATTTTAAAACAAAACTAAAGATCATAGGCTTCAGTATATAGAACATTTTCCGAAAAACTAAATATTTTCGTTGGGGTTAACATACAAATTTTGAAAAAAAATTCAAAAATATGAAAATAATGTGTTAATGCATATTTGTATCCTTCACAAACATATGATGAAGCTCAAAGTGGTTTGGAACATTTGTTGTCTCCGTTTCTCAAGAAAATAGCAATTTTATAGTGGTTAGTCCACCAATTTAGATAGTGTTATGAAGTTTTGCTAAATTAATTGACAAAAAATTAAAACGATGTCCATTTAGGATGAAAGAGAGTTTAATATATATTTATACAATTGTAGAATGTGTTTATAAATTTTAAAAAAACACTAAAAATCATAGACTTTAGTATATAGAGCATTTTCCGAAAAACTAAATATTTTCGTAGATTTTGAGAAAAATCAAAAATATAAAAATATTGTTTTAATGCATAGTTGCATCATTCACTAACATATGATGAAGGTCAAAGAGGTTTGGAACCTTTGTTGTCTCCGTTTTTCTAGAGAGTAGTGATTTTATAGTGGTTAGTCCACCAATTTAGGGAGTGTTATGAAGTTTTGCTGAATAAATTGATAAGAAATTAAAACGATGCTCATGTACCATGAAAGTGAGTTTAATGTACATTAATACAAATGTAAAATATGTTTAGAAATTTTAAAACAACACTAAAGACCGTTGGCTTCAATATATAGAGCATTTACCGAAGATTAACTTCTATGGGTTAACACATAGATTTTAAAAAAAATTCAAAAATATGAAAATATTTTTAATGCATATTTGCATCATTCACTAACATATGATGAAGTTCAAAGTAGTTTGGAACTTTGTTGTCTCTGTTTCTCTATAAAATAACGATTTTATAGTGGTTAATCCACCAATTTATGGATTATTACGAAATTTTACTAAATTAATTGACTAAAAATTAAAACGATGCCCGTGTAGTCATGTACAATGAAAGAGAGTTTAATATACATTAATACAAATATAGAATGAATTTAGAAATTTTAAAACATCACTAAAGATTATATGCTTCAATATATAGAACATTTACCGAAAAATTAAATATTTTTGTAGGAGGTTTTTAACACATAGATTTTGAGAAAAATTCAAAACTAAATATACGCATGTAAAATCTCACATACTGTATATGGTGGCATATATTTCACGTAAATTATAAACATGCATGCATGTGTTTAACGAGTTTCATTATATTTACGTTCTCCTCTCCAACCGCTCCTCCGACCGCCGCCTCTCAAAGTATCAACTACTCCACACTATCAGTACCCACAAGGCCACAAAGGAGCTGACGACAACGCCTTCAACAGCGCTTACCATCGCGAAGACACGAACAACAACAACACAACAACAAAATCGGTGTCTCGCTCTCAAAACGAACATTACCACGCTTGGACCGCTAGTCCTACCAATGTCCGAACAACTTCTAACTTTTGCGACACTCGCGGCTCGAAGAGTGTTTAAAGTCAACAGAATCAAGCCTTATGTTTCTGACATCAAGCTAGCTCTCGAGCATTTTTGCATCCACGCAGGAGGAAGAGCGGTGCTCGATGAGATTCAGAAAAATTTGGATCTTTCCGAGTGGCAGATGGAGCCATCGAGGATGACTTTGAACAGGTTTGGGAACACTTCGAGTAGCTCGGTTTGGTATGAGCTTGGTTATAGTGAAGCTAAAGGAAGGATTAAGAGAGGAGGTAAGACTTGGCAGATTGGTTTTGGGTCAGGTTTCAAGTGTAATAGTGCGGTTTGTAGAGCTTTGAGAAGTATTGATCCCTCCAAGGAGAAGACTAATAATCCATGGATCGATGAGATTCATGAGTTTCCCGTTACGGTTCCGAGGATATCGTCATCCTCGTCGGAATCTCGATCGGTAAAAGCTTCATGTGTGTTAAAAGGGCATTACGTTCAGACCGAAACGTCATTTGTTATTACACATCAAGAGAGAGTATACTATTAATGTACCGAAAACCTACAATGTTTGAAAAAGTAATTTTTTGGAGAATAATTACGTCAACATTTTATCTTATTTGAACCCTTAACCGTATGAATATATACATACCCCCCACCCACCCACCCACATCGGAATGTACTATGGATCGAAGACGATTCTCTGCTCGATCAACTCTTTTACTTTCTTCTCTTCCCCTTCTTCCACTTCGTCTCCTTTTCCGTCTTCTATTTGTTCCTGCAAGCAAAACGCACCGAAGCAGAGGTCATGTCAAAACTTGGATAGGCTAATAAGTTTCATATATTGAATTAACACAATTTGTTTCGATGGTACTTACTTCAACTTGGTGTGGTACTGGGAATAAGTTGATGGCGTCCGGATTAAAACTGAATCCGCTGCGAACAATGAGAAAGGTTAAAGAGGAATGAGATGGGTGTTCTTCTTTTATATAGTGATGAAAGAGTGTTACCATCGGGATAAAGCTAGTTGCCAGACGTATGGAATGAAGAACTCTTCTGGGTGACTCTCTTGTTCATACGAGAAGTGTAGTTGAGTAAACATCTGCATTCATAATAGTGAACAATGAGCTTTAAGAATTGTAGTGAAAAGAATACTATATCAGTGACATATGCAAGTGTTAACAGAGTTTGTTTACCTTCATGCCTTCGCCTCGCCAAGACCGACAATTGTCGATGATGAACTGAAGAACTTTCTGCACTGACCATTCTCGATCCGATCTTTGAGTGTCCATGCGGCTATTGAAAAAGTCTAACACCTAAATAGATAAAATGATAATTTGGTTAAGCAAGTGAGAGACAGATGGATCAATCAGATACTCTGTTCTATCTAAAGTTATAAGAATTTAAAGCTTATGGGTTTGTTTGTACGGTGTAAATATTTTCGACTAGCTCATGAAATCGCGGATGATTCTTGAAAGGTTGGAACACTTCCTGCCGATGCATGATTGCATAGACAATCTGCATAAACCAGAAACAGAAACTGATTCAGAGAATGTAGTATGGAAAAAGAACATATGATTCATGCTGCTAAGTAAAAAATTGACATTGTGATACCTCGGGATTCCTAGGCAACGCGTACGTCAAAATTGCATTTAATATATCAAGGACAAGTCTCAAGAAATCAGTAAAGATTTGCAACTCTGCTGCCTGCAAGTTGGCAAAAATACAATTTACAAATATAAACCACAAGGATAACAATGATTCACTGCAATGTATTGTGTGCCTGAACTAACTATGCCTTACCAGATCTTCTGAAACGCTATCATCCTCTCCTGACAAGCTTATTTTGATACTTTGCAGCTTATCACCTGTCAAGTCTGATAACTTGTTATACCTGTTAATTAAAAAATCATGGTCAGTTCTAAAGGATCCATGATGAGCATCGTTCTGTACAAGACGAATATATAAAATATGAAAAGTCATAAGGACGAGGAATTAGTTGCATACTTTCGAGAAAGCATGTAGAAGAGACTGACAAGCCTCTGTGAAGCATATGCACTAAGATGATGGGCATGAGGTGCCATGTTAGCCAAGGTTGCAAGGCATGTGGTCTGCAGATACACATCCTGTAAACCCCCAAGAAACAAAAATTTGTCACAACATGCACCACAATCCAAATTTTCCAAACAAATGGCCTTCTATACATAATGCATAACACCACCAAGCCTAAACGGAAAGTAATTTATATCTTCGGTGCTCATTTTATGATGCATCTCCAAATAAGTTGCAGGTTCCAGTTTGATACATGCCTATCAACTTGATCACACTCTTATAAGGTTTGAACCTACCCGAACGGTTAAACAATTAAGTACAAATTGAAACAGTTGTCGTTGCTAATACATGAATGTAAAGCTATACCCGCAGTTTAGAAAGGTTGTGCTGCACTGTTCTGATGAGAATAATGACCATTAAGGAACCAAGAGACGTCTGATGAAGGAGATGCTCCTTGTACCATGGAACGCTAGGAAGTATCTATTCAAATGAAACGTGATCAGAAAAGATACGAAGTTGAGAAATATCATTCCAATCCTACAACAGATAACAACACATACCATCTTGTGAATGCTTGAGTTAAATGATGAATCCTGGCTAAGTATGAGAAGTACAATTAGCATCATGTATATTTGATTGGATGATGTTCTCCTCGAAGCGTTATACAGCGTTTCCAGAATGGGCATCAACTGTCCATCAAAATACATATTTTTATACCATAGATCACTAATATGAAACCACAAGGACTTTACTTCAACACATGAAACAATATCGAAGTATGAATTTCTACTTTTGAGGATAATGGAACAAAATAAATGAAACAGAAAAATACTGGAGTTTATGAATCATACCATAGTATCCATATCAGTTCGCACCAAAACATACTCCTTGAAGTAGGAGTTCCCTTGCAACAATGAGTAGAGGAGCAAGACAGCTCCCTCATCAGACAAACACCTATATTGCCAGATTGCGTTATTACCCATTAGCAAAGAACTTATTGAATAAAGACTTCTTATACAGGATAAATCTCTATGAAAACAACAGGTTACAGTAGAGAAAAACCTCAAGAAAATACAATTTTTTAAGAAGAGAATACAACTTACATGCAAAGAGTATCAAATAACGAAGCAAATGGTATCCGAACATGTGGACCAGAGTAGGCATTTCCCTCCAAATCTGAGCGGTCAACTGCAACCAAGGTAACAGTTTAGACATACACATGTGACTCACCCTAGTCAGAAAGATGAAGAACAAAAAACTCACATTCTACATCTCTAGCATTTGCCAGAGCCTTGGTAAAAGTATTGCCAGAGGAAAATACATGAACTTTAGAGACTGATTCTGAAGTAGCACTGTCATCACTTTTATCCGTCATGGACTCATCACTCAAGATCGACTTCTGGTAGTGAATGAGGATAAGCAAAACATGAAGGCTGGACTCTGCTAGTGGATATTTAGATCCGTCACCAGTATTATTTACAAGATAGTTCAAAGGCAAGAGCACAAATGTCGCTGCATGTGCAAAAGAAAAGTGTTCATGAATATATATAATGATTCAAAAATCTAAGCAGGAAAACATAATGAACGGAAAGCAGTAGTAGAAAAGGGTCAACGTGGACGAGAATAAGACAAACATAATGAAATGAAGTAACACGAACACCTACCAGCTGCAGAACCAACTCTTTCCAAGATGCCTGGTGAATCTCCATCAGAATATAAATAGGTTTTTGCATTCGGAGTATGGTTTCGGGAAATATAATTAAGTAGCAACCTTCTCACAGCCATACAAACTATAGACTTTTCCTAAAAATGATGAAGCAAAAGAAAGAACGTAAATTGGTAGGGGCCCAAAACCTATGCAAACGATGGGAAAACTAATGAAGATGTTACCTGAGCCATTGCTGCATCAGAAAAGGGTTGGCATCTTTTGGTCCAGGTGATGGTCCGGAGAGAAGCTGATTCGGACATTGCCAACAACCATGAAGTGAGA
>NW_026014088.1:0-27500 GCF_020379485.1 Brassica napus
AATATCCAAGCAAATAATCTAAGTAGGTTATTCGTGATATTAATAAATATGAATGCGCTGAATGAGGGAAATTTTGAGTCTGTTATGAAGAAAATGATCACTGATCACGTGTGACTATTCGAACATCAGGATGATTAATATTCATACTTTCGACTTGCCTAACTCCTTTTAACTACCGAAGAAACTTCCAATTAAATTCAAAACGTATAATTCCCATAAATTACTTATTTGTTTTTATGTAACCAGTTAAAAACTACTTTACTTACAAGTTTGATATAAATGGTCCTGGATCTTGCTTGAAGCGATACTCAGATCCTACTTATTTCAGAAGAGCATCAAACAGCCTGGTTAAAGGAAACAACAAGTTCCAAAACAATAACATGAGTTGTAAAATTAAGGTGTGGTTCTTATATTATATTGGTAAAGCTTTATATTATTTGTACTTTGCAGTTATATTTATTGTTTTGTGACATGAACAGAAGAAAAAATCTTCATCAAGGAGTCGAGATATGTCACGTCTGGCCTCAATGGCTAACCAGAATGCTAGGTAAAACATAAGTTTGCATAGTTAAGTTTGTTTATTTCAATTATTAACTGAAACATGGAATGTATATCAGGAAGACACTTACTTCATTTAGCTTCAGTGGACAAACCTCTTCTTCTAAATCTGCCTCAACCAGTGACATGGAGAAAAGATCTGATCTCCAAGATCATCATTCTCACACTTATGATTGCCTTTCAACTGCAACCTCTTCACTGAAGGCCGGAGAAAAACAGAAAGGGGGGTTAGGTTCATCCAGCTTGACACCGGGCTCTTGCACCATAGGTTCAGTACTCTCTGAATGTGAAACCGAAGATGAACATGATAATTTACAGTTTACTCCTTTGCAAGGGCAATCTGCTGTTGGCTCTTCTTGCGTTAGTTGGGATGAGAAAGCAGAGATAGTGGAAGAACCTCTTGGTGTGCAGACAGATGAAGCATCTGTTGTGGATGCACTAGATGAGAAAGCAACAAGCTATGGAGAAGGCACTGGTAGAGTTGATATTGAAAACGCGGAATCAGAACCAGGACTACAACAAAGTAATGGGATTGATGAGGTAAAGGAGATGAAAGCTGGTTCAGAGATTGTGAGAGAACCGAGGGATAGTAGTGAACATGAGACTGAAAGCGAAGGGGAGTGTTTTGTTGATGCGCTTAATAGTATTGAATCGGAATCTGAAAACGAGCAAGGTCTCAAAACTAGTCTAGAGGCAGTGAGCAGTCCATGTGGTGTTACCGGTGAGAGGTTGGAGAAGAGTTCCAACAAAGTTGAAGAGTCTTGTAGATCGATGGACAACGGTTATTTAAATGCAACTGATGAAATGAATCATCAAGATCCATTGGAGAGTGATAATAGAAGCCGTTCACCGCTCAATGATGTTTGTACAACAAGTAACATTACCTGTGGAGAAGATAAAATCGGTTTTACAGTTGTTCCGGCTCCTGAGAACAGTTTATCTGATTCATCAAACCCCTTGTATCATAGTGAACATCAAAAGTCAGAAGCTAAGGTTTCTGGTGAAGTTGAAGCAATTAAAATATGGACTAATGGAGGTCTATTGGGACTGAACCCATCGAAACCTCCAGTCCTGGAAGTGCCAAGTCTGGATTGCAAGGCCGAGGAAAGGACATTTGGTTCTGCAGAAGCTGAAAAAGATAAATCAGATGATCTAGTTGAACATGTTCTGGATACTTCAAGCTTAGGGACTCAAAATCTAACTGTAGACCAGAGAGAGTGCCATGAGACTTCTTCTTACGGAGTCTTTGGTGGACTGAGCCAAAAGTTATTCACTAATAGTTTCCGCAGAAGAGATTCATTGTCTCATGATAATAGACAAGCTTTACCAGCAACTATTCCAGAAAATGATGAAGTGACTACAGAGAAGAGCAGGTTTGGTGAGCAAGATAAGGTTCTCTTCAGAGAGGAAGCTCCTATTGATTGGTTTGCATCGTCTCCACCTCTTCAACACATGAAAATATCTCTCAATCCCGTTGACAACACCCTTCAGGCGTCAAGGCTGAAGCTGAAATTTTCAGATGAGGACAACAACAGCAATAATACATTTCCTTCCTTTCAGTTGCTTCCAGAGGCTGCTACTTCCCTTCCTGATTCTTGTTCAGACGACGACACTTTCTGTATGACTTCAGACATTGATTATCTTAGCGATTATCACTCCTTGTCAGATTCTGAGCAGTGGGAAGAACACAATGACAGCCATGAAAGAAAAGAGCATGATTCTTTCCATGAAAGTACGCATGTAGATAACAATGGTGAGCCTTCTTCTCTAGACACTGAAGCAGAAAATGGTTGTGTGGCCTTAAACTTCTCTTACCTCCAGAGTCCTGTTGAGCCTTTACCACCGCCGTTTCCACCTGCGCAATGGATGGTTTCTAAAACAGGATCAGAAACAATATCTGAAAACAAAACAACTCAGTCCATACAACTACAAGACGCTCTCAGGTTTGCGTTTGAGAAGCATACTTCATCGTCTATAGTCAACAAAGAAGAGCCTAACACTGTGGCTTCGGCTCCTAAACCAGAAACTAAGGTGCAATATTCAAGGAATCGTTTTAGATATTATTTCAAATTTTCTTGAAATATTAACAAGCATATGTTCTCTCATAGGTCCATGTGAAGAATAATGTGAAGGAGGACAAACAAAATGCTAACGAAAAAGAGACTGATGCTGATGACTTCTTGCAACAAATCAGAACACAAGTGAGTGCAGTGTATTTTTTTTTTTTTTGTGGTAAAAAAGAAGTTATGTTCTGCTTTCTTGATGCATTTTTAATAATCTTAAAAATTGAAAAACAGCATGTCAACCTGAAACCTGTGGTTATGACAAGGACTTTATCTACTGCTGCTGCTGCAACAACTGACCCTGCAATAAACATTAAGATCAGCGCCATGTTGGAGAAAGCAAACTCAATACGCCAGGTTCATCCTCTCTCTATATATCCCAACCAAATCTAATCTTTGCTTCAGAATCTTAAGTACTTTTTTGTTCTGACTCAGACACATGTTACTCTGTCACTCACTTTCTCTCTCTCTCTATTTACCTTTTCAGGCTGTAGCTAGCAACGATGGAGATGAAAGTGATACATGGAGCGATACGTAAAACCCCTTTTCACCCAAGAATCCTATTCATCTTTGTGATTTACTTTCTGCAAGCAATTTTTTTATTGTATCATAACTAATGTGTGGATTGTGTAGATGATGATGATACGTAAATTTTGTCGTAGCGTGATTATGTATCTTCAAGAAAATAATGTAGTTCAAGAAATAAATTTATATTAAAAAAAGTGTTAATTGGTTATTATGCTCATTCATTTTTTTTTTTTGACTAAGTATGCTCATTCATCTTGAGGAAAACATTTTGCTAACTTATGATCATTTCAACCAAGGATAATTATGAGAGTACAAAGCAGTTAACACATCAATCACAATTACCATGCTTGAACAGAGTATATATACCACCTCATCATGAGAATTTAATTTATCTTCGAAATGTGGATAAGTTCTATATATTTCCAACTACGAATAAGAAGCATATGTTTTTTTTTTTGACCAAAGAAGCATATGTTCTCAGAGGTCCATTCAATGAATATTTTGTCAGGGAGGATAAACAAAATGCCAATGAAAAGGAGACCAAAACTGGAGACTTCTTGCATCAGATCCGAACATAAAGTCAGTGTAATCGATTCTCTTAACGTAAAATAAATATAATCATTCTCGATTTTTTGATTTGTTATATATCCTCTTTAACGACATTCTTGATTTCTTTCATAGCATAAATTAACATCAACTCAACCTGCAGAGACATGTGGTTGCCACAACGATGACCCTATACTACCACAAACACTAAGATCATCTTGATTTCGGTGAATGGCAAATTCTATACGTTATGTCCTTTTGATCTCCTATTTTCATCCAAAGTAATTTTGATATTTTCTCAAGATTCCTATTCTTCTCTCTAAATTACTCCATGCACGACAACCGTAGCTTGCGGGAGACAACCTATATTAGGGTTTAATCTTATTATGCAAGCAACTTTTATTGCCTGGAATCTTTTACGCATGTGTGTATTGTGTAGCAGATAAGTAGATTTTGTCGTACGTGATCTATATCTTCAAGAAAATATGAAATATAAATATATAAGCTGTTATCCTCACTTGTTCTTAAAGGTTGACGTTAATCGCATGTTTTGAAAAATACTGGTAATGTGTCCTTGTTTAACATGCATTTTTTTAAAAATAAGTTTTTCATTCGATCTTTATACTATATACTGAATACTCTCAGTTTTGCGTCAGCTGTGCTAATATTCTGGAAGCAATATCGCAATCAAAAAGGTCGAAAGAGAAAATAGTATATCTACTAAACAATTTTAAAGAAACTAATAAATGGTTTTGCTTATAATTTTTTTTAAAGAAGCATCAAATGGTGAGTTGTCAAGTAGAAGAGACTTCGAAGAAGATAAGGTCTTCAAGACCATTAAGCCGTGAACTTCGCTTACATGTTGTGTTCTCTAATTACTTTCTTATTATCTGCCACTTGAATCGAAAGTTTAAATAATAGAGATTTTGTTCTTGTGTGTACTGTATATTATTTTCTTAGTAGTTAAGCATTTTATCTACAATTCTTAATGCATGTCTCGCATTTAATCAAAATCGAATATTAAATCATAGACATTTGCTTATGGACATGTGACGGGATTGATTTTTATTTTATTTATTTTGAACAATATTCATCTGGTGTTGTTTCTTGGACTATACAGATATGGCTGACAGACAAAATTATAATCTCAACTAGTTGATAGAAATTAATACTCAACGTAATTGTGTCTACAAACCCTTTTGTTGGTGTTGAAAGTGTCTGTTTAATGACTGATCAAGAAACTAGTACCTTATATACATATTAGGTCTTTGTGTGCAATCCATCCTATGACAAAGCAGCAGACCAATGTTCTTAAAATACAAATTATCAATTTTTTTGTTAAAGGATTTTCATAAAATACAAATTAGCATATAAACTGAATAAGTAATAGCCTTATATATTGTGTGAAAGCATTTCGCGAAACCCCAATATCTTTATTTGAAACATTTTTTTTCTTTATTTGAAACTTTCCGGACGAGTGATTGGTTTTTTTATTTTCTCTCAAAGATATCACACCTCAAGGTTGAATAAATCTCATCAAAATGTAATTGTATCTCATATCGTTCTCCAAAATGGAAAACAAAACCTTTAGACTTTATCCATTTGTTAAAAAAAGAAAATTAAACAATTCGATTTTTTTTTTAGAAAAAAAACAGTTCGATCTATTTCTTCCTCTTTTTCTTTAACTTTTAAATTCTTAATCGAAAATAAAGCTCTCGCATGCATGTACCCTCAAGGAAAGTGCACCTTTTCCAATAAAACTAAGCATATATAAAGTTTAGCTTACTAATTCATTCCACCTTATCTAGCAATAAGTAAACATTATTAATTCTTTTAGATGTCTCTTTAAAACTGTGGAATATGGAACCATTAGTATTAAAAGTGGGAACCCGTGGAAAAGAAATTTTTTTAATTAACATGTGAGTATTCTAGACCTATGACAGAACTCAGACTAATTCACAAAGAGATGTGTTTCTCACAGATAAGCCATCTCTTGATAATGAATCCGAAAACATAGGTCTGTATATGTGTGTTAGTTTATGAATAATATATATGACTTAGTTTCACGTAGCATGTGAATCGAATTTGAAATATGTTAGTATCCCAGCCCCATTTTTTTCCACTCGACCACACTGTGCCAAACTCGGAAAGAAACTTCTTATCAGTATGGAACATGTTCTCCTCGTAAACCTAATGTATATATAATTACTGTGGACACAAGATTATAGAACTAATTTACATTATGAACACGACCATGTTGAAAAAATAATAATTTGATCTTCTCATTTGTTTTGAAAGACGGCAAGTTCAAGTATATAAGAGCATAGTCCGAAATGTTGGGATAGAAATGGATAATTGATCATCATTTGTCATTTTATTCTAACAAAATCAATAAAGTACAAGTCATATCTCTATAATAGACATTAAAGAGAGAAAATAGTTAATAATTCCTGTTCTTTATTCATTCGATTAATTTTAAATCACTTTATTAAAGATAGGATTAAAGAACAAAACCCCATACAAAAGATTTTGCTTTTGTTTTAAAAGAGAGCTTTTTATAAAGTTAATTTCCGAACCCAAAAGAAACAGTACTAATGAACATATTAAGATTTCAAGGGAAAAAATAAAATAAAAATGGGCAGCCAACAGAAATTAGTCACCTAATTCATTGAAACCTTACGAAAAGAAAGAAAGATGGCTGAAGACAAGGTATCCCACCTTTACAAGTAACAACTAATTATGTGTGCTTATTATATACACACGCATATACATATATAGTTCTATCTATGCAGAACATGACTAGCCTTCCTTTGTTCTTATAATGCACATTTGTCTAGGAAATTTACCACGCAATGTAATATGTATTAGTACTCCATATCCATCGAACATGCATGTGATCAAAATTCTAGAATGAAGAATCCAAAATTCTATAATAGTTATATGTGTACAATATAATTTTTCTTACAAAAGTTAAAATTATACTTGTGTACCTCAACTGTCTCTCAATTAATTTGGCTATAAATTTTTCTTAGCTATAAACATAAATTCAATCACATTGAGAGGATTATGAATAAAGTCAGCAAAAGCATTGGTGCACAAAAAAAAAAGAATAACGTCAGCAAAATTAGCTCAATGAACGTATACTTTCAACATATATAATATATATTTTACGCACAGTTATATTCTCTTTTTGAATAAGTCTATTAAAGTTTTCCTCAGTTTATTATTATATCTAACTTAAAAGTCGATCTCTTTTAAAAGGACTTAAAAGTTGTTCTTTTCTGCGACTGTGTAGTATAAAGGCTCCAATGAAAAAACATATATGTATGAAAGCACGATTTTGAGAAGAAAAGAGAAACATGAACATCGATCAGTGCTTTCTTTTTCCTTTTTCTTTTTCTCTTCTTTTGTTTTCTCCCTCTCATCTTTATCACTTTCTTTTAAATTAACCAACGAACGTGAATTACGTATATTCATTAAAATAAAATATGTTGTAGAAACATGCTTTGCTAAACTTTATTTATTTATTTACTTATGTGACTACTAATTTGTTTTATTTTCCAACTCGATATCTGCTCAACCATTTTATTATTTGATCAAACAAAACTGCAGAAACTATATTGGTACAATTTTACACTGTGAATTACCTATAAGAAGGGACACAGATGGTTCCTTTTGGGTTTGATAAAATTCAACCGAAGAGAAAAAATATTAAAATACAGATTATCTTCCATTTGGTTGAAACTCCTTCAAATCAGATGTTCCATATCATCATACATGAACCCATTGCATAATCTTCAAACACCAAGTTCAAATGTTAGATTGATTTCGTAATTCTTCAGTCGTTCTTCAATTTAATTACTTAAAATAAAAATATGTTATTATATCAATCTATACGCTATTGATTTGTTACCTTTCATAACAGTTACAAATCGAACCCTTCTGATATACAAACTAAAAAATGTTAGTCAGCTAAAACAAGAAGGAATGGAAGATGCTTCTGCGAATTTAAAGAGAATTGTCTAATATCTAGGGAGACTAATTGGGTTTTGACTAGTGACATTTGTTGTTGTGGCACCAGAAAAGACTATCCTGCATAGTTCATTTATTGGTAGTGACTAAAGATAGTTACATATAGTAAAATAATTAATTGCGTATAAATCTTCAAAAAGTCATGAAAAAGATAAACAAAAGCATTATTCCAACAAAAACAAATACAATTTGGGAGAAAAGGAAAAGGAATACACACATTTTGTTTTGAAAGCAGTAAGTAATAAATGTGCCAACTATATCCTTTCTATATATATTCTCCCTACTAACAGTTTTGCTTACGGATGGGCATTCGAGTTAGGTTTACATCAATTTTAAATTTTCGGGGTTAAAAGTTTAAGTTCCATTAAGGTATCTATAAAATTTGTTTGGGTTTGGATAAGGTCTTTGTAAATCTGTTTAAATTATGTAAAATAGTCAATAGTTTTGAAAATTTTAAAAATCCAAAAAAATAACATATATATTTGAACTATATATGTATGATCAAATATCTAAAACTAACATGAAAACTAGTTCAGTTTGGATATTTAGTTGAAGAATCAATATGTATTTCCGGTTTTTGGGTATCTTCTGCTATTTCAAGTATTTATTTTTGGATTTTTTTTTAAATTACGTATTTTACATAACTTTGAGTATTTGAAATATTTTAAATTTTAAAATAAATATATTTAAATATATAATTATGATTCAAATATTTTTCGTATACTTGAAATATTTTGGTTTGAGTTGATTTCAGTTCTAATTCATTAAAAATTAAAGATTTGGATCCATTCATGTATTTTACAAGCTTTGATTCAGAGTTAATATAACTTTTTAGATGAGATTCGGTTCTGTCTTTCGGATCCAATTAGACCATTTACTCTCCTTTCCTACGAAAACGATATAATAATTCAGAAATCCTTTTAGATAAAAGAAAAAAAATCAAAATCTTCATCCTATAAAACTATAAACGTCTCTTCTCTCTTTCATCACTGCAAGAAACTTAATCACAACTCTCCTTTTCACTCTCTCTTCTCATTTTCAATGGCGACCCAAGATTCACAAGGGATCAAACTCTTCGGCAAAACCATTACATTCAACGCCAGTAATATCACAACAACGACGATTAAAAAAGAAGTGCACCAGCAACAGCCAGAGCTACAAGCAACAACAGACGTCAGATCATCATCAACGGATCTAACGGTGGAGAAGCGTCCAGACAAGATTATAGCATGTCCGAGATGCAAGAGCATGGAGACTAAGTTCTGTTACTTTAATAATTATAACGTTAAACAACCAAGACACTTCTGCCGAGGTTGTCAGCGTTACTGGACCGCCGGTGGAGCTCTTCGGAATGTTCCCGTCGGCGCCGGTCGTCGGAAAGCCAAACCTCCGGGCCGTGTTGGTGGATTCGCCGAGTTTCTTGGGGCTGCGACTGGAGCGGTCGATCAGGTCGAGCTTGACGCTTTGCTGGTGGAAGAGTGGCGAGCAGCTGCGTCTCACGGTGGTTTCCGGCATGACTTTCCGGTGAAGAGACTCCGTTGCTACACCGATGGTCAATCTTGTTAAATATTCTATAATTTTAAATTTTCTTTTTAATATTATTTGTTTTCGTTTGGGTTTGGTTTAACTCGTTAGAAAGAAAATGGTTAAATTTGCTTACTCACGTAGTCACGTACAGGCTAGCAACAAAAATTAACTAGTTGATTAATTAGGAGGGTTTAATACTTGCCTGTCTACTAAACAGCTGTCGCTTTTTCATCAATTTCTCTTTGTCGAATCTTCAGTTGTAAATTGAAGCTCGTGGGATTTTTCTTCTATAAAGAATTCGGAGTCGTTGACCATTAATTACCCCTTAATTAAAACAAAATGTTTCAAGATCTGTATACTAGTATATAAGATTAGATCAGCTTCGTTTAGCCGATATAAAGTTTAATCTCTGTAGCTTAATTTGTTTCGCTTAAGTGTACGTAAAGTTAATCAAAGATTTTTGACATATTAGTTAGTCTTCATATAACTTCTAACCACGAAACCTCATTCAATTGGGCACTTAAGTTTTCACTTTTCAAGCTACAAAACAATCACACAATAATCGTAAACCTACAAAAATAGTACTCCCTCCGTATTTATTTAAATGACGTTTTGGAAATTCTTTTAGTCTCAATTTAGTTGACGTTTTACTGAAAACAATGTAAAATAAATGACAAAAAGACTATATTTACCCATATCTACGTTACTTTAAATGCATTACAAGACATGATAGTAATTAATTTAGAAGGATAGAAAAGGAACTATACTAAGTGCCTTAATTTGTGTGAAATCTCTAAGACGTCAAATAAAGAAAAACAGAGGGAGTATTATACAGTACAAACTAGTTTTTCTTTTGTAACACTAGCTTTATAGTATAAAATATATTAACTGTGAATGAAGACAAAAAATGAACAAAGTAAGCTAAATGTTGTATTTCTAACAAGACCACTGGTGACTAGAAAAAACTGCAATCTAAGGACTATCACAAATTTAATACGAACTTTAGAAAAATGAAAAACATCAACTTCAAAAAAGAAAAAAAAACACGTCTTAAATCTTAATGAAAATTCTATGCAAATCTTGACGGCCAAGTGATTTTCTTATTATAACTATATTAATATTTTAAAACAATTAAATTGTATAATTAACATCTTAAGATTAGAATGACACTGGATCAATGATATGTTGAAATGCCCCCTATGAGAGAATGACATGTTGTTTATGATTATTATTATCTTGAAGAGTCATAAAAAAATGATTCTCGTCTTTTTAAATTTGTCTCTTTTCATTTTTTTATGAGAAACGACTTCCTTGAAAGATTTTAGTTATGGATGATGTCACACAGTTTAGTGTTAGAATAAAAGGTTATTTGGCTTGGTGAACGGGGCGACGAACGTTAGACTGTCACAACGCAAAGAGGAACATCTTCGTGTAAAACCCAAACTACTAACGCACCACTCCACAACCAATCTAATCAACAACATTTGCCATCCGGAGTGAAACATGACATATTCAAGAACTTAGTTTCACAGTCTTCGAGAAACAAACTTAAAGTCGAATCACAAAGCTAAGTTAAGCACAAAAGAATCCGACAGAAAATACAACAAAATCAAGACTTGTGTGCAAGTCAATCTCCTGCTTCGGTAAAAAAAAATGGTTGTGGGTCCTAATGAGTAATGAATTGAGTTCCTGGTTGGTCAGAATTTTATAAATGCACAACAGGAGAAAATCAATGAAACTTGAATGAGTTAAAAACGTTTTGGAAAATGAGAACACAAAGTTTGGCTTTGGGAGGTTAATAGAAAGAAACTGCAAAACCAAAATGTAACACAAAGCGAAATGAGCTAATGGGAACAATCCATACAGTTTACTTCCAGTTTCTCCGAGTCCAAACGATATCTAGAAAAGGAACAAAGAAAGATAGAATCCGATTCAGACGACGAACACACTCACTCACTCACTCAGGACATGATCTTAGCAGACCGGACATAAAGACTGTCAACGACCTTCCCCATGTTCGCAATGGTGTCAAGAGTAGCCGAGTAGATAGCATCCGCCTTCGGATCTTCGAAAATGATAAGACACCCAGCTCCTTGATCCAACGTACCTGCAAATTTCTTATCAAGAATCATCTGAGACAGCTTCTTCTCCACATGGTCCACCGGCAACCCAATCAGCTCAGCAATATGACCAATCTCAACTCGTGAGAAAGGCTCAATCAAACGGCAAAGATTCTGCTCCAGAAGCGTATCATAAAGCGAAGAGAGATGCCTGTGAACAATCGGGTCATCCTCTAGCTGCGCCTTGTAGTCACGCAACGCGTTCTCAAACAGCTTCAAAGACCTCTTCGAGTGAGCATCAGCGACTGCCTTCATGGCGTCTAGATCGGGGCCAACGTACTGGAGTCCAGCCTTCGAGGAGATGATTCCCGCCACGTCATCAGCTTGGCTGACCATGATCTTGCACAGCAACATGTACTTCAAACTGAAAACAGCTCTCGGATCTCCCAGAGCGTTGAACGACTCAAAGGCTTCGAAGAAGTAGCTGTATCCCGTCTTGTAGTCCTTCTCTTCAGCGTGAAGGATCCCACTCTGGAGATCTATGGTTCCCTGTTGAGCCGGTGGGACGTAGATAGCGTTTGCAGCCGTTCTCGCTGCAGTGAGCGCAGCTTTCGCCTTTGGTAAGTTCCTCAACGAGAAGTGAAGTTTGCTCTCCAGCAAGTCAATGTCAACGAGAAGAAGCTTATCATCTAACCTCCTCACCTCTTTCACCAAAGTACTCAGCAGCGCCAAAGCTTCCACATACTCCTTGTTCTCCATCAAGAGAGCAGCCAGCCTCGCCTCCACTCGCTGCCTGAGGAAAGTCCTCTTCTCGGCGCGCGTCCACTCGACCATCTCTTTGCAGAGAGTGATCTGGAGATCAGTTGTTCCGGGTATCTTTGCAACAGCATCGATGATCCCTCTGACGATTTTCGCGGTCTTGGCCTTGGGGATTAGGGAGAAGAATGGTCTCAGTTTGGTTAAGAGTGTGCGGAGATCCTCGCCTCTCTTCTCTTCGGTGAGACGGTCGCAGAGGTTAGTGATGGCTTGCTCCTTGATCCGCAGAGCCTCTGGAGATGAAGAAGGGTCTTCCAAGACTTGGTAGAGTATCTGAATAGCCTCAGAGCTGTTGGCTTCTTGGGCCAGGGAAAGCGTCTCTGTTGTAGCGGGATACGAAACCATTGTTGGTTGGTTTTATGCAAAACTCAAACCCTGTAAACATAAGAAACAGAGATGTGATGTCTCAAAAATGTCTCCTTTCGAACATAATAACCCTACTCTATATGTTCACAACAGTTTAAAAAAAAAACTAATCCATAGTCAATACACAAGATCCATTAATAGATGCAGAAGTAAAGCAACATAGACAGTGAACACAAAAAACTTTTTAAGTAATAAGATGAATCACAGAGGCATAGATCTCAGTTCATTCTCCAAAGATCTATTAATCATTTCTCTCTATCAATTTTGGTTGCTAATTAGTGTAAGATGTAAGCTTAGAACATCATTGAGCTAATCCAATCAACTAGATTTTCTTCGCTAAATCGAACAAAGCTAAACCCTAGAAGCTATCGATAGAGGGGAACAAGATTTGATCTCAAAGGCAATTCGAGAAACCCAGAACTAATTAGATCTGATAAGCAAACCCACAAGAAAAAATAAGGAAAAGAAACTCACTTGTGTGGATCGGCAGAATCGTCGTCTCTGGGTAAAGCTTTCGACGGACGACGGTGAAGATAAAGAAGCCTCTCTGTCTTGATAGGGAAGATAAAGGCTAAGTTTTTTCGTAGTTTTATAATTTAATTAAGGGTATAATTGTCATTTCGTATGATGAAATCAGGGATCGCACGCTTCAATATATTCGGCGTCTTAAACTTTTAGCGTTTCGGATGAAGTGTTTGAAACCAACGCCAGACGCTTCAAAACCGCGTTTTTCTGCCCGTCCTTTTTTTTTGTTCAAGACAAAACTGACTCCTGCAAACGCAATAACGCAAAAGATGGAAACGCGAGAATTGAGGTTCAAGCCCACGATCCCAGATTGAAGGCCCAGGCTTTAGGATGGGTTCAATATTTTCTGTCTTTAGATAGGCTCTATGTTATTCTGTCTTAGCTTATTTCATTCAGTAAGTCTTCCATGATCTTCATTGTTATTCTTTTTAACCTCAAGGAAATTAATTATGATAATCTCAGTAGACATGGAAATGAATATTTTTTTTTAAATCTAGATCATGTACATGTGTTCAAATCGTTCTGAGAACAAGAGCTCTCCAACAATAGATATTGAGAGGTAATCAAATTATTCTTGAAAACAGAACTCGCAGAAGCGTAACAACAACAAAAAAATGTTGGAAAACAACATTAGATAAGTAAACTCAGACGACAACTTCAAAAAAAAAATGTTTTATATAATAGGTTGGAAAAGAGTTAACAAGAAATTAAAATTGTTGACAGATCGGAGGTGTAATATGGGTAAAATAAATAATAATAAAAGCTTAGAAGATGACATCAGGGACGATTCCGAGCTCCTTGAAAACTTGAGGACAATCAGCGAGAGGAGTCTTCCTCATGAACCCAAGTGGGTTAATGGTTCGAACCTCGTTAGAGACAATGCCATCATTCGCCGTAAGACTGATCCTCGCTGCGTTTCTTAGGAACTCTTGGTTGTTCACCTCGCCGCACTCTGCGTCCGGTGATTCGACGAGGATGATCTCACACACTTCCTCTTCGTGGTCTCCCATAACTACCATCTCGTACTTTCCGTCTTTGTCGGTCACAGCTTCTTTGGTCAGTGTTACTGTCTGGTTCTCACGAGCCTTGCACTCAAGCTTTACCTTTGCCCCTGAAGAACACACACAAAGACGTACGTAAGGCGTTATATAATCTTATGAAACTAAAACATGCAAGACCATTAGCATGGTCGGAAGAAACATTCGCCTTAAGCACCAAATATCTCAGTTGAGTAATATATAAGTTTAGTAGCCTTTCAAATTATATATAAAAAAAATTATTACTAAAATGTTTATAGTTCCCAAAAACTTAAGGTCACCGCATGAAGATATGTGAATAACAGGGTCATATGACTCCGTATGTAGACGTTTTTGTGTAACCAATAAAAAAAGTTTTTCATAATTTAAACCACTGAACTAAACCAAAAGGTGATTTATTTTGTGTAACCAATAAACCTTACTATATAGATCCTAGCCATAGTCCTTAGTTACCTTCGAGGACTTTACTGAGGCGGGTCATGAATTGGACACGGCAAGTATCGCAGTAGACGGATCCTTTGATGTGGAACCGGTCCAAGTCGTCGGCATCAGCGGCGGCAAAGTGAAGAAGGGTGGTGAAACATAGGGCAGAGGCAAGGAATACGATGAAGAATTTGGCCATTATTAGTCCTGAATATTCTCCTCTCTAACTTTTGGGGACTTTGTATTTGTAATATTAGTTGTTGGGGGTAAACACAAAAAAATTGTAAGTTTTTGGTTGAGAGGAGACGCTATGATAGATCCAACCAAAATGTCTCCTTTTATAGATAACAAAATAGACAAAACAACAGAAACAATATGTGATCTTACATCTATTTTTGGATGTGCTTTGTTTATTTTTGGTGTTTGTGGTTCTTGAGTTTTGTACGGATGTCTTCTTTGAACCCGATTTTTCCTCCTTACCATCTCTCTTTTCTTTTATTAATAGATGCAGTTATCTTTTAAATGTGGACTTATTTTGAAATGTCAAACCATAACCTTATACTCTTACGTTTATATTTTGAATATAATACTGAAAAAAAGAACGTGCAGCATAATAGCATATAAGAAATTTTTCAAAATAAAATAAAATTATAAAGCTAGAAATAAATCTGTAATTTTAAATTGGAACAAAAATATGTATATTTCTATACCAACTTTCAAGTGTTGTAAAATCACCAAGGTAATACAAGAAAATAATGTACAGACGAACTGGAAAAAGGAAAAAGTAAGACTGAAAGTTCTTAATCCGGACCAATCTCCCAAACTGTATAGTAAAAAAAACACAGAAATGGTTCATAGAAAAGCAACCGGAAATCAACATCAACCGGTTAAACACTCGACGACTTTACACAGTCTATAAGCTGGCAGTGATGAACGTGGACGTCTCTTGCTGTTTTATGCTATCTGCAACATGCGCAACAACTCCAGCTCCTGCTTTATAGAGCCTTTCACTTTTCACCTGAACAAGACCCAAATCTCCCCTATTAGTTAATGTCTGAAAGAAATCCAAAGTGAAGATGTTGGAAGAGTACGTGAATGTTGTTATGAGCTAAGTAAGGCCAGAAGGTGGAGTGGAAGCTGACATCAACTTTCTTCCACCCTAAAGTCTGCAGGCCACGGATCATCTCATCTGAAAATATTTGTGAAGACTGTTACTTTCTTGCTGACTTACACTTAGAGGTCTGTCAAATCAAATGTGGCTTTATTTTTGTGTCCTCACCTTCCACTATTTCATGATACTCGAGTGTGTTCTGAGGACTAGGCGAGCTTTGTGCGGCTTCCTTGGCTTTAGCAGCTTCTGGAGGAAAATGAGCTCCATCCGACGAAACAGGAGGGCAGTATTCAACATCAACAACATGCTTGTATCCATCTAGTGACCGGCGTGGAGGCTGCGTGTAACATAAAAACAGGGAAACACAGATATCTATATGTAAATAGTTCTCAAACTGGTATCTGGCTAGTAACAAGCCACATAGAGCTTCTTGAAGAAGAGAATACCTACCAACCTTGTCTAAGATATTCGAGATTAATGAACTGCATCTTAATGAATCTCTACAGAAAAATGTTTTCAGTTTCACTTTTAAGATTTTTTACAGTACAACTGTTGTGACCCTAGATCTTAACCTCAGAGAGAAATTTGTTTTCTTTTACTCAGGAATCACAATGAGTTGAGCTAGCGTGGACAGTACAAGGTTCTTAACGTTTCCTATATGATCAGTCTCATGATTCTGAAAAATGGGACCCAATGCACTAACCTTTAACATCTCACTGCTAGAAGACACTATTACTATTGGTGAGTTCCAGTTTCTAGCTAGTGTGCTACAATTTTCAGAGTCACGTTATTGGTTGAGATTAAATTAAACGTACCTTGAAAAGTTCAGTTTCTCTCCTTATGGAAGATGTACGCCAACCAACCATGTCTAGTTGAAGTAAAAGAAAAACGAATGCAACCATGCCTAAAGAAGTTAAAAAAAGCAACAAAAATGCACAGGATACGGTCATAAGATACGTTTGCATACACGATGCGGCTTCGGAACGACCCCAAGGACGATCTGCCAGAAGATCAAATACATGAGAATCTCAAATAGGTCCTTGTGGGGCATAATGATTGAATTTGCTATTAAAAAAAAGCATTTACTCACAAGAATTTCAGATCTTCACAATCAGACGCCATTCTCAATAGAAGAGGTGGTTTATCAGCTTTACCATCAGTAAGAAACAACTGGCTACCAGTCCGACCAACAACGAATGGAGCTAATGGTGCAGCGAGTCTTTCTAATATAGGAACTCCCAACAAGAAAGGCAGCTGACACAAGGGAGATAATGAGACTGAGTTTCTAGGACACTTTTGATGAAAATAATTATATATTTCTCAACTAAGCATACACCACATGTACGTTTAGGTACTGCAACAAGTACTCTGATTCCAGTTATGATAAGAGGAAATGAAGAGAACCTGCTTTCTGCCTCTGACTCCTAGATGAGGTGTTGCCAAGGTGATGAAATTAATCGGCTCTAGCCCAGCAAGCAGACCTCGCGGAAGATGTGAATTCCCGGAGTTAGAGACAGCAGCACCATCACTGGCTGGTGCCGAGTAAAGAACAGCAACAGCATGTCTGGCAAATAAGCCGCCGAGGGAGTGGGCTAAGAAGGAAATCTTCTTTAAGCTCTTGCTCTTTTGGATAACTTGCCTAACCTATTCCTCTCTCAGATCAAGAATAGAAACTGATGATCAGCTGCTATACCGAAGAAGTTCAGGATAGAAAAACCTTTACAAGAAAATAAAAAAACTCACCTCTTCTGCTAATCGTTTCCCAGCTCCATCGATCCCGCCAAACGTTTTAGTGAAGGTATTTGAAGAACTTGCTGTGCATGTTCAGGGGAGGAAGAGTAAATTAAAAAAAAAAAAAGAGAGAGCATAATGTGTGATTAACGCATGGCATAGAAGAACATGAGTAGAGTAATAAAATACAAAAACTAAAGAACAGTAAGAATAACGTGTTGGTGTTCTCAGACAAACAGATGTGGAAATTTTCCAAAAAGTTATCTTTCGCCACTTGCCGCTAAAGATGATTATAAGAGTTTGAAGCCTTTCCAATTCTATGCTCAGAGTCAGCATATGCATTTAAATAAACGTTCCATTTGCAAAAAAACTCTCTTCCATATATAGTTCAACATCTGCTCAACTAAGAGAGGATAAAAAGCATATACCATAAATCAAGAATCTTCTTCCAAGGCGTCTTTCATCTCAGCTTCTACGTAGAGCCAGTCGCTAGGACTGCAAGTAATGGTACTCTTAGTAAATCATTAAATCTGAAAACAGTATCGTAGAAAATGATAAACACAACTTTAAGATTCTATGCCAACCTAAAGAGAGAGGAATCTATAATACCATGTTGGGTTTCCGCAAGATGTTAAAACTTGTAAGGGGCATATCATATACCTGGCCAAGATACCGTGTACAAGAACAAGAAGGTGATCAGGTTCAACTTTCTCATCGGCGTCACCTTTAGATAGCGAAAATTTCCGTTGGGCAGTGGCACTCATTGCTTGAACTCTGAGTCCCTGATGGTTCCAGCTTTGCTAGACCCTGTTTGTGTGCAGAGAGAAAATCAAACAAAAGAAGAATATAAACGCAAATTAAGAAGCGCTGACAAATATAACTATTTTCTTGGCTTTTTTTTCACAATCGTTGAACATCTTTGGAGCTTCTTTGGTTCTTTTGCTGTTTGTAGAAAAGTAAAGAATCTGCGTTTTCAAAATCACATAATCGAGAGATTCGAGCACTAATCTACATCTTTTGATCTCGAGATCAATTCCAAGAATCAAGATCCACCAATAATACAAAAAGAAACCATTACCGAAATCAAAATTCAAAATCTCGGAATAGCCACAAGAGCACGATGAAGAAGAAACGACGCCGGGAAACTGCCTTGCTCTGCTACAGCTTGGCTTAGCGAAACCACCACACGACGATCTGGTGAGTAGTATCTACAAGGAGGCTGAATCCAAGAAGCCGTAGACATTGATACTCTTATGTGTGTATATATACACAGAAGACAAAAATAAAAACAGAGGAAAGATCCTTGAATCGCGGTTTGAGAGTGACGTCAGCTTATATAACCATATCACGTCTCTACGTTATCCTCATCATTGAGTCCCATCCCATCCCATGCTCTCTATCTCCTCTCCTGATATTTTTCCTCTGGGAAATTATATGTTTTTTTTATATTGTTAATAAAAACAATTTCGGCTACTGTTAAACACGACTAAAGCAAAAGCAGTACCTTATAATATAAAATGGAAAACACACAGAATATTTATTGGACTAGAAAACGAAATACGAAAGTGGAACGTATGATTACTTTTGAATTTTATATTTTTATTCAAATGTTTATGATCGGACCAGATTCTCTCCTCATCAATGGTGTTTCCATCTCGACATCTTTTAAAAAAGACTAAATGTCAGGCTTGAATAATATACAAGCTAAAACAAACAATAATTATATTTATTAATGTCAACTTCGAGAACTTTTGTTAAGCAAAAATACACATCTCATTATTATGACTTTAAATCAATAATGCTTGTGTTAAACATGTAATATATACTTACTTGTTCAACTAACAGAATCAAAATGTTGTCATGGTTTTCACTTTTGAGTTACTTACAAATCAGGTATTCGAATTGGGACACTCAAGTCTTAAGTCCGTACAAATCAAGGTTTTTGACTTCTTTACATATGCTTTTAGACAGGCCTGCATCAAGGTTTTTGACTTCTTTACATATGCTTTTAGACAGGCCTGCTTTTAGACAATGTCTTTACGTGTTAGTCGAGAAGGCGTTAAAACATCATGTGTAGTGCTGATTGGTTTATATGTCGAGGTGCCGTCTAGGTTGTTTTTTTCTTGCATTAAAACATCATGTACTGCGAATTGGTTTTTTGCATTATTTTATCGATTATATGTACATTTAGATTCGTTCTGTATAGTTAATATATAATGAATGGAGTAGATTATGTGCAGAAGCTAATAATGTTTTATGTACCAAAAGAAAAGATGATAAGTTTATGACATTTAAAAGCATTTGGCAGTATGCAAAAGTTTCTGAGGCATCATGTGATTTGAATGCTATGGAGATTGAGTAGCGTCCTGATAGCATCCCGCTTCCTACCACACCACCAATTGCAAGCAAAGGGGCAACTGGTTCATCCCGAAGAAGGCCCAAACTCTGGAGCAGAGAGAAGCTGCCATTTCTCCATGTTGGTAAATGATTGAAAGTATCAGCTCTCCAGTCCAGTTCCAGGTTAATGGGTCGTCGCCTAGAGCAAGAACTTGAGAGATGAAAGAGATAACAAAGTGGCAATTTTATCACATATTGCCATATGCATAACGAACGTATCTGGAAACTTATGCACAGGACATGATGTTACTGTAAATAGGGAATTGGAATAGGAAGCTACCCTATCTATCAATATATTCAATATGAATGGTTTTGGATTTGAAGTTCAGCTTTCGATGAGATTCAAATTCAAATCAACAAGGCGCAATGTGATAGTATACCGAATCAAGAATACATAAAAGAGTTAAAAGCAGAAAAGAGCAAGAGCATATCAAACAAGATTACAGATAGAGAGAGGAGAGAGACGAGCTTCAAGCCCTTGCCGCTGCTAGGTTGGACTTAGGGCAGAGATTCCAACGACCCTTTGCACGCCGGCGCTTGATGGTGGCTCTACCGCTAGTGGTTCTCATCCTCAAACGAAACCATGAGTCCTAGCCAGAGACTTTCTTGACCTGCTCCTCTTCGTTTGACACAGAGCAGCTTTTCCAGCTCTCACCACAAGGCCTCTTCGTTTCTGGCTGTTCAGGCCGCCACTGGCTCCACTGCTGAGATCAAACGCAACCGACAAACCTGAGAAGACAGCGAAACGAAACAAAACATGAGCATCATTATTGGTCTGGTAGATAAGGTTTTGTGAAGCATATAAGCTAGATGAGAAACATAGAGAGTCAATGGATCTCAATGAGTTGAACAGAATAACAATAAAGCTACTAGCTTTCCTAAACCCAGAATCGGATTCAGCTTTCTCCAGCTAAAAAGGAAGAAGCTTTACGAATAAAACTAACCAGAAAATGAAGATGCGAGGGAAAGAGATGAAGAGAGAAACGAGCAATGGAGCAGCTGAGAAGAAGCTGATGTCGAAGAGCTGAGAGAAAACGGAGCCCGTCTCGAGCCCGTGCTGAGAGAAAGCGAAGCGGAAGGGACGCCAATCTTCCCGGTTGATGAAGAAGGATGACATAAACGCGACGAAGCCGAAGCTGCCAAGCTGCAAGGAGATGGATAAGGAAGAAGCCATTGAAATTATTTTTTTCTTATCTCCTTCCTTCTTATCAACCAACATACAGTAGTGCAGAGAGTTTATCCTACAGTGGCTACCACCGTAATTTTGGTAAGGCATCAAATCAGAATAAGCCACGTGTTACCAGGTGAATACTTCAGCCCAACTATCGTCTCATGTAGTCATATGTCCAATTTGCATAAGCCCACAATTGTCTCAACTTGTTAATCTTTAGGAATGTGAATCGGGTTAGACAGGAAGCTCATTACCAAATTCAAACCGGTTTAACAAAGAAATGAAATACAGAAGCATCTTATGTGGTTATGTGATATAATCTTCCTGCTTTAATGTATTTGTTCAAAACAAGTACTCTATATAACAGGGAACGAGAGGAACCACAAACTAAAAGAGATTTCTACAAATTTCCAATATGTTTCGGGAGTCTCTCATCTTTTGAACATCTTGGACCACATGTAGAGAATGAAGAAGCAGAAGAGCGCGAAAAGAACCACGTGCATGATGTGGTTGTTGCCACTTCGTATGATGCTCAAGTTCAGTTTCCTTATGTTGTTCTTCACCCCGGCTTGTGCTCTCATCAGTGTCACTTGCTGTCACCCAAAAAAAAAAGAACACCATTAAAGCATTTGGCATCCTAGAGAATCTTTATAAAAGTATTGAATGCGTTTCTGCAGTCTCACACAACCAAATCTAGTTGTTTGTCATAATCTTCCGTGGATGTTCTATATACTCAACACCATATTGTCATTCATAAGGAGACCGGTAGTCAACAACTGAAACCATTTCATGGTGCGTTCGCTTAATAGCCGAGATTAAAGATACCTACTCCTACCCACCAGAGTTCAGACCAGACCTTGAGTACAACAAGTCTGAACATACTCTAAAACTGTGACTTTACCAAGATTCATTGCTTTGTAAGCTACACTAGAATTCATATACCCTACTTTGCTATGTAGCTATAGCTTCTAAAATAATTAAAACCCATATTGACTGGGGTGAGTAAGCAATTAAGCATATACATTTGAATCAAGAGCTTCAGTGACATCAAACAACATACCAGTTCATCTAAGAAGTCCCTCTGAAACTTAGCTTCCGACCCAATTTCTGAGCAATCTGCATCAATATAAAGCGATCAAAGGAAACTCATTTACACACTGAAATAGAAAAAAAAAACAAATCATGAGGGGTAAGCTATGATGTAAACACACAACAAATCGTCAAGAACTTTTACTGATTCCTTCAAGCATGAATGGTATAAAACAATACGCAAGGAGGGTTTAAAAAAAATATTGAAAAAGAGGATTTTAACTGGCAACTCAGCTAATTAATCATAAATTCAATGATGATTAAACAAATGCATTACCCTGGATCTAAAAAACACCAGCTAATTTACCTAAGCCTTTAGATTTAAAACAAGCAACAAAAAGTTGTTCCGGACACTGAGACATAGACAAGAGTCTTTTGCAATGACAGGACACAAACCGTCACATACGAATATACAATACATAAGAGAGATAAAAAAAAAAAACTTTATACGATCAAGAGACCCATAATCCTTAAAATCATACGATACATGTGGCATTCGAGAGAAGAAGAGTGTGATTTTACATTTTTCAATTGCCTGACTTGTCCATGGAGACCAGTGATCTCGTCATCGAGATCAGAGTGCATCGGATCAATCCTTAGCTGGATTTCCTCCGAACCTTAGCAGTTCTAGTGCTAAGTCCATCTCTGTAACCAAACACAGGAACCATTAAATACCTATCTATCCAGATATAATTAGAGGAAAGAAATCAAAATCTATACTTGGATCTGTAAGGAGCGGCACCGCCATAAGAGAACCACCCCCACCGCCTCTGTGAGGATTCGATGCCATCGAAACCCAAATCAAAGGGAGAAAAACAAACCCTAAAATCGAATTTTCTCAGAAAAGTTTGAGAAAAGAGTAAATTGAAATCAGGAGAAAGTAGAAAAAATAGGTTGCGAACTGCGAGAGGGGGATGATGACGCGATGAAACAAGCTCGCGTGGTTTTCTTCGATTCAATAACGACCGTCAACACACACGTGGCGTTGTAACATTGGCTGGTTATCGTCATAAAGACAAGGGATTATTGTAAGAAAAACAAAAAAATAAAGTAAGGGGTATTTTAGTAAATTGGATTATCCTTATATACTAAAGCACAAGTCAAAAACCAACAAAATTCTGACACATGGAATAAAGTTAAATATTTACAAAATCTAAAAGCAAAAAAAAAAGAAAAAAATTAAATGCCCTACATAAAATCGTTAATATTTAAAGTTTCTAATATTTATCCCACCACTTCATGATCACAAACACGATTTCAAACTGTTACTTTTTTGTGTGGAGGAAGTTTAATTCACGAAGCTATAAATTCATGACTATTTGTCTTCAATGTGATTTCCTATAATTTTGCAATGGTTCCACTTACTCTTCCTGTAATAAAGTTACGCTATCAAACTCCTATGTGCAGTTTTGCTTCATTGTAACCTGTTAAGGGTGAAGAAATTTGAGAAAACAATGGATATGGTGTTGGTGGATCTAAGTTGATGGAGATTCTACCAGTTCAAAGAAACTTCACTTTAAAATCTGGCAGAAAATGAAAAGACGGAGAAGGAAAGAAGAAGCAGACGTAGACAGAGGGTTGATTTGATATTTTTCTCTATAGATTAATGTTTCAAATATTGAGTGAGAAAGTTGGTTTTGATAAGGTTATAGGAACTTCAAGGGTTGAAAAGATGCAATGCCAGTACTGCCATGGAACATTGATCAATTTCAAGAGAGAAGTAACAGAGGTACATATTAGCTACATGTATGTATTTTTTTTATCAAAAGCTACATGTATGCATTTCTGTCAAATTAGTGTTCGATTATCATTAATACATATAATTCTGTAACTATGCTTTCACATCACCATCTCAGTACGAGTATTAACTAGATGTTAGATGCTTTAGGGATGAGTATGTGAGTTTATCAGTTATTCATATATAATTAAAGATAGCATACACTAAGTACTAACTATCCTCTGATCTATAAAGAGTCTGATAACTTCCACTTTTACGTACTGATATTTATCTTGATTTGCTTTCATAAAATTGTGTCTCTGTTACATAATCTTTTACTGTTTTTGGATTTTAAATATTGTTTTTGTTTGCAATTGGAATACTAAATCTAATAAGAAAAATAAACCATAAGTTACAGGTTAAGAACTAAGAAAAAGGAAGAACAAGACATAAGACATAAAAACTTAACAATTACCAAAAAAAAAAAAGAAGAACAAGACATAAAAAGTGACAAGTTTCGAACTAATATATTATTCGTGAGCTAATTAAGATCAATGTAAAATTTAAAACAAAGCTAACTAAATTTTATATGTTTGTAGTTATTTATGATAAATATGTTTATGGTTATTTAAGTATATACTCATCTCTTTCTGATAAACTTTTAGAAGATTATAGATAATTTTATTTTAAATATACAAAAAATTAAGAATTTTTCCCGTACGTAGTACGGGACCGAGCACTAGTTCGGATATAAACCGATAGTTATTTTTTTTGATAACCGATTTGACCGGTTATCATTCTCAGTTTCTGACAAGCAGACTTTTTCTGAAGCTTCCCCAGTTCCCACGAGCCAAAAGAGAGACAAGACAAAGAAGAAACACGTGTCTCCCACGAAAACGACTGTCAACTTTCCTGTCTCGAATCTTCTTCTTATTTTTCGGTTCTCATTAGATTTTCGCCACCACAGAATCCATTTCCTTTTTTTTTGATGTTTTTACTCCATCGCAGGCTTCCTTTACTAGCACGCACAACCTTCCTCTGCAACTCCATGGAGCCTGCGGTGACTACGACGGCGACGACATCTTCTCTCGGTGGGTTCTTCTCGACTCGCGGCCTTGGCTCAGCAACTGCGGATGTACAAGCCGCCGCCTTCTTCAACGTTCGATGAAGCCGAGGAGATGCAGGCGGATCAGGAGAGCGCGGGGAAGGTGGTATCTCAGGTTGGGTTTCAGGAATCTATGACTCCGGTTCCGAAAGATCCTGAGAGGTTCAGACCGAAGCGAGCTGCTGTGTGATCTGTATCTTCGAAGGAGAGAGGGTGATCTCCGCGTCATCCTCACTAAGAGGTCTTCAAGATTGTCTACTCACTCGGGTTTGTCCTTGCTTTTACATTAGCATCTGATCGTTTTGATTTAAAGGTTTTAGTCTTTGAACTTGGAGATCATTGAGTTAATATGCATAACAGTTATGGTATGGAGATTATTCTCAGTTGATGCGTTTGAGATTTGAACAAAACAGAATGTGTTTTGGTCTAATTTTGAGGGTAGTTGCTTGCTTATCAACTTAGTGGTTATGGTAGCATTAATTTATTTTTATTTTTTTTAATTATTGCAGGAGAAGTTTCACTGCCGGGTGGTAAGGCGGAGGAGGATGATAAAGATGATGGGATGACTGCAACCAGAGAGGCTGAGGAAGAGATTGGATTGGACCCTCTCTTGTTGATGTTGTCACCTCTCTCGAACCTTTTCTGTCTAAGGTATGAAGAAAAATGCTGAATGAGACATGTTCTTAGTGAGATCAGAGTATGGGATTGCCAATGACGTTGATGTTACACACTATCCTGCTGATCTGTGCTTGAACGTTACCAGTTGCTCTATTAAGCTTTGATTCTTGAACGTCCACCTTACTTGTATTGCGCCATTGAGGCAGAGTTCGAGTACCTAATGTGATTTTTCTTGAAAGCTATCTAGTTTTTCTATATCCTGAATGTTATTCACTAGTAGTTGTGTTTATACTCTATACGGCTCAATCATACCCTTTTTTTTTCTTTTTTAAAGTAATAGATGCATAATTCTCCATTTCCGTTTGATATTTTGTTCTTACATGCTTGTCATTGTCTTGCAGCATCTCCTAAGAGTAATACCTGTGATAGGAATCTTGAGGGACAAAAAAACATTCAATCCAAAACCAAACCCTGCGGAAGTGGAAGCTGTGTTTGATGCACCTTTAGAAATGTTCCTTAAGGTTATCCTCTCATTTTATACTCAAGTTACTTATAGTTAGTTAACTTTTGCCTTTTAAAGCATCATTGCTTGAACTTTTTTTTGCTCTTGACCAGGATGAGAACAGAAGATCTGAAGAGAGAGAGTGGATGGGAGAAAAGTATTTGATCCACTACTTTGACTACCGAACAGGAGACAAAGATTATACGATATGGGGTTTAACTGCCGGGATTTTGATCAGAGCTGCATCCGTGACTTATCAAAGACCGCCTGCTTTCATCGAGCAGTGCCCTAAGTTTTAAGTACCCCAAAATGGTAGAGAAAAATACTTGTATGCCTTAATGAACATAACATGAATGGTGTTCCTTAGATTGGTCTTCTTCGGTATAAGATCAATCAAGAAGACAATAAACACTCCATGCAACTGATTATGTACCAGTGAATGCAGAACTAGGCCACTTATGTATATGCGGACATCTCTTGTTCATGTCCAGATGACACATCTCATGACAACTTTCCATGAATCTTCTGTTTATGAGGAGATACTTGGAGGGGTTTCATCTCGTCATGATCTATAGGTCAGTCTGTACTTTTGATTTTTAATATAATTACATTGCAGCTTTTCTAGGCTTCATTTCTAAGTTGTATGCTTGATGTGATCCAGAGAAAAGTTGGCTGCTTATGGTTCACCCTCGGTTGTTGATTTGGAGGACAACTCAAGACTCACCTTCAAACGCTCTTTTCTATGTAAACTTGTGCAATAGAAAT
Source organism: Brassica napus (assembly GCF_020379485.1). Lineage (NCBI taxonomy): Eukaryota > Viridiplantae > Streptophyta > Magnoliopsida > Brassicales > Brassicaceae > Brassica > Brassica napus. The sequence goes on from NW_026014088.1 coordinate 26,688, forward strand.
AAATTTGTATCCCTAAACACAATTTGAAAGCAAACTGTCTTATGAACCTTGTAATATTTGTATTGATTTGTGGCGATTACATTATTATCTCTGGACTAGATTTGCTTGTTCAATGGCACCTTCACTTTCGTTTACCTTAGTAGATTAACCCCAGGACCAACATTCCTTTGTACTGAGACCTCCTCTCCTGTTATTGCATGTTTAGGTTTGATCTTGTTCTGCCTTGGCAGTTTGTTTATGGATGTCTTCGATTCTTCATTCATGGTTCTTGGAAGAATCTACCAAACAGGTCTCATTGTAGACTCGTTCTAAAATGCTCTATCTCTCACGTTGTTCAGTTGATGCCTTCTTTTTGCATTCCTCTTGATGCTTCTTATGTTGGAATGCTTAATCAAAATTCTTTTTCTGAAAAAAAAATAATATTTTTCTGTTACTGCAGCTCATTCGTTGTGTTACGTAGGCAGCCTACAAAACGAGATGCTCCTCGGTATGTTTTCGTCTCCACTGCATTAATAGTGATGATAATATTTGGGGGGTTGTTTATGATATGCACTTGCTGAAATGAAGGGAGATAGATAGTTCTTCAGTTGTAGCAAGATATGTGATAAACGTAGGACTAAAAAAATTGATTAGCTAGACCATCTGATTACGAAAGTAAATGGGGACATCTCGAGTGACCTCTAGTACCCAAAGCGAGAATCATACAAGTAAAGACCAAATGTCCTGTTTTTATACAATTTAGTTACATTGTGATCTCATTCTTAGTTGACTTTTTCTGAACGTTCTAGTCTGAATAGGATGTTTTTAGATGTA
>NW_026014089.1:0-8679 GCF_020379485.1 Brassica napus
TCAAGCTTCCAAAGAAGAAGCTGGAATCGACGGGCGTTATGGTCGATGTTTGGTGGGGAATCATAAGTCAAAGGCCCTAAAAATTGACTGGACCGCTTACAAACGCTGTTCCATCTAATCGCCCGTTTAGGACTCAAAATCCAAGCAATCATGTCGTTTCATCACCATGCGGTGAAACGTTGGACGTCGTCACGATCCCCATCCCGAAATGGGGTTCGTGAGGTTGGTGAGAGCGATCCAGATATCTACTACCACCGTAGGACAAGATTCGAGTATCTCTCACTCGGTGTCGACAATCTCCTCTCTTGTCGCTGGAAGAACCCCTGTTCGGTACGTAGAATCCTAGCGTTTGCGTTCTTGAGAAAACCCCGATCAGCGTTTTATTGAATATATTTACATTTTCATCATTCAGATGTATAGTGACTACATGAGTAGCTTCAAAGAAAACATGTTGGAGCTGCTAGAAGCTGGAGCCATTGTTGACATCGAGGTCGGACTTGGTCCTGCCGGTGAACTCCGTTACCCTGCTTACCCACAAAGCCAAGGATGGGTGTTTCCAGGCATTGGAGAATTTCAGGTTAATTTTGCATATAACATACATGTTTGTTATTAGTACGATTTATCAATTGAAACGCTGCGTTTTGGTGGTTCCAGTGTTATGACAAGTACTTGAAGAGCGAGTTCAAGGAAGCAGCGGCCAAAGCAGGTCATCCGGAGTGGGATCTGCCGGACAACGCCGGAGAATACAATGACAAGGCGGAGGAAACTGGATTTTTCAAGACTAATGGAACCTATGTCTCGGAGGAGGGGAAGTTTTTCTTGACATGGTACTCGAACAAGCTTATCTTTCATGGAGATCAGATCATAGGAGAAGCCAACAAGATCTTCGCTGGACTTAAAGTTAACTTGGCTGCCAAGGTATTATTATTACTACTATAAACAAATGACATATACATGGATCATGTTGATAAACTAAAACAAACAAATTCAAATTGCATCAAACGGAACTGACAAAAAGCTATATCAGTATTAACAGAAAACCAGCTCAATCACTAATGGTTTCATTTGGCTTTCAATGTTAATAACAAAAAAAAATCAACACTTTTTAAGCATTTTTCAAGTTTACTTGTCTAGCAAGGTAACTAGTTTATGAATCTAAATTGATTACGTGAACGAGATAGGTTTCTGGAATTCACTGGTTGTACAACCACCACAGCCACGCGGCGGAGCTTACTGCGGGATATTATAACCTTTACGAGAGAGATGGTTATCGCCCGATCGCTCGGATGCTCTCAAAACACTACGGCACTCTCAACTTCACTTGCCTTGAGATGAAAGATACCGACAATACTGCTGAAGCCCTAAGTGCTCCACAAGAACTTGTTCAAATGGTACACCAAGAGAATAGATTTCAAGATTTGTGCGTTCATATTCAACGGTCTGTATCTTGATTTATTTTGGTAAATCATTTATTCAGGTATTGAGCAAAGCATGGAAAGAAGGCATAGAAGTTGCTGGTGAGAATGCATTAGAGACCTATGGAACCAAAGGTTACAATCAGATTCTACTTAATGCGAGGCCTAACGGGGTTAACCATAACGGTAAGCCGAAGCTGAGAATGTACGGCTTTACTTACCTACGGTTGTCCGATACTGTCTTTCAAGAAAACAACTTTGAACTGTTCAAGAAGTTTGTGAGGAAAATGCACGCTGACCAAGTAAGTATATTTAAGACTTTAAAGTTATACACATGAAATTGGTCTTTTTCTCTTAGGTTATAAAACATAATGTCTTTAAAATGGGAACAATATAAGGATTACTGTGGAGATGCGGAGAAGTACGGGCATGAGATTGTACCGTTGAAGACACCTAACTCGCACCTGACGGTGGAGGATATCGCGGACGCGGCTCAGCCAAGTGGGGCATTCAAGTGGGATACTGAAACCGACATGAAGGTTGATGGCTGATCATCTAATCGTCAAACAAAATAAGAGAAGGAAGTGGCAATAAAAGGTTTTTGCAACGTCTACTGCAAAAATTATGGTGGCTACAAACTTTTTATATTCGTCGTACGTTTTCGGTTACGGGAATAAATAAACCGTTTTGGTTTGTATTGTGTGGAGTGAAGAGTGCTTGATCTGATTGAATAAAGTTTGTGTTTTTTTGTTAAAGGGTTTGTTTGTGTAGTTATGCTTGAATAAAGTTATATGTAATCTTGTGTAATTATCGTTTGATGAAGTATTTAATAAATTAAACTAATAAGCATTATGCTGAAGATCTCTTTAGGTTGTATTAAATCTATCTATCTATCTATACTATTATTTGAGAAGTGAATTTGCTTACTTGTCATATTCTCTATGATTTTAGTTAATTTGATTACTTGTCATCTTTTTCATGATTTTAGGATATGTCATATACAACTCAACTTTTTATTATCCTTATTACATCTTATCCTTATCCATAACTTTTACTTTTGATGTTATTGTCTTACATAAGTATGTGTGCATATGATAAATATGTGTTTGTACGTATAAGACAAAATATATAAATAATTAAACAGAATTTTTCTATTAAAAAATAAAATAGTTGTATAAAAATTTAAATGAAATAAAATAATTTATTTCCTTCTAAAAGTCTAAATAAAATAAAAACGTAAAAGTAATCTTATTTTTCTTATAATTAACTAACTTTACTTTTTAATAATTTTTTGTTAAAAAAATATAAAACTAAAATTTGGTTCAAATATTTCACCTTATATGAGTGTGATATGTGTCAATTAAAACATTAGATTGTGATATGTGTCAATATTTCTTCTTTTCATAAAATCTTAAATAAAAGAGATTTCTAAAAGAAATTTCTCTTCTAATTTTAACCAATTAAGAATTTTTCCTACTTTTTTTAATTGTGACTATAGATAATAGTAAAAAGTTATTTAATAGTATTTTTACTTCAAAAATTTAATGATAAACATGATAGTAACAATTATTCAATTTACAAGAAAAATTGTAAAAAAAATTAACGATATTAAAAAAACGAATTTTGAAAATTGCAACTTTTAAAAATAGTTAATATTAACTAGAAATAGTTATTTGATAAAAAAATTATTTTTTTAAATCCCAGACAAAATATAATAGTAAAAGATTATGTAATATTAATTTCCTTTTTAAAATCCTACAAAACTGTAAAAGAATATTTGATAGTTTTTTTCCTTTTTTATAAAAAAGGAAAAAAACTAAACAAAAGAAATTTGTATAATATTTTTAAGTCCTAACCAAAAAAAAATTGTAAAACTTTATTTGATATTATTTTTAAGAGAGTGTTTGATGATGAACATGATACTAAAAATTATTTAATTGACAAAAGAAGCCTAAAATTTGTGTTGATACGAATTGTAAAAATAGCAATTTTAAAAATAATATTAATAACTAAATATAATTATTTGGTAGCAATATATTTTTCAGTGAAATTCTAACGAGAAAATAATTGTAATAGGTTATATGATAGAAGTTTATCTTTTCTAAAATCTTAAACAAAATTATAAAAGAGTATATAATATTTTTATTTTAATTGTAAATAAAAAGGAGATTTATAAAATATAATGTTTTCATTTTTAAAAAAAAATCCTAGCAAAATAAAATTTCAAAAACTTGTTTAATAAAATATTAAATTAGTACATAAGAACATGTATAGTGTTATCATTGATTCGATTGGTGTATTTAACTTTCATTTCTTTTTACTTTTCATTAATTATTTCAGATTGTGTTCAGTTTTAATGTTTATGTATAGCATTATCTCTAATCCTTAATATAAAGTTTGTAACAACTCGCACCATAATTGTAAAATACAAATATTAACTTGAACTTATGTGTGAAAACGTTTTAATTATAAAATAAATCTCAAAACAACATATGCAAAAAAATCATAATACTATAATAAAATGAATTATTATTGTATGGTTTTTATTAAATTAAAACATCAAACAAAAATCCGTTTCAACGCAACGGGCTCCTATCTTGTTGTATATAAATTGTGGTTTATATTTTCTCACGACATGTTTAATTGGTCCAAATTTAAAACATGACACTTTAAATTTCAAATAGGATTCTAACTAGCTAGAATCACCGTAGTCTATTGGTTAAGGTTTAAAGGCTTCTACATTCAGGTCTGGGGTTCAAATCCCAGACTATGCAATTTATTGCAGATTACAGGAAATCCAGGTTTCAAGTCCCGGAGAGAGCGGTTTATTAAACAATTATGCAGACTACAGAGGAAAGGCTTGCAAGGGATCTTCAACATGGTGCAAATAAATCTGGCCAGGCGTAGATCTTCATAGGACGGCTCAGGTGATGCATTTAGGCGTAGGTCTTCATAAGACAGGTAGTATTGTCGGTTGTCGAATCGTCTATGTAATATTTCCTATATCATAATTGTAAGATCATTAATAAATCAGCGTTAAAAAAAAAAACTAGCTAGAATCATAACTTAATTTCAAACAAAACCAAATTAAACCAAACCAAACCAACTAAAACCGAATCAAACCAAAGATAAACCAAACCAAACTAATTTGGGTTGACTTTGGTTAAAGTTTTTTAGACCCAAATAAACCAAACTAAACTGAATCTGAAATTAAACCAAAATGCTCACCCTTAGTTTCTTATGCTGGTTATAGTAATCGAGTTTTGGCCTATTATAATGAATTTTAAGAGTGCAAAAATTCATACACACTGATTATTATAAAAATAAAATCTACTTGGGTATTTGCTTTTCATTTTTGTTTCTAAAGTTTGGATTTTTTCTTCTTTTCTCCTGATTCCGCAACATCCATTGTTTTTCGACCAACCAAATCATAGCATTCTGATTAGACAGTAGTTGTTTAGTTTTATACATTACTGTAGACATAGATCAGTAGTAGTACTGGTCGACGTAGGTACGACCAACGGGTCACGGTCATATGTCCCAGGCTAAATTAGATTTTCTTTAAAATCCAGTTCAAATTTGAAGTAAAAAAAAGATATTTATTTCAAATTCTATGAAAACGCTTCCTATTATTTCAAAGTTATGATAATATTTTGGTTAAAAGTTCTTCTTGATCTATCAGTACTCTTAACCAAAATTTGTAAACATAATAATAGAGAGTTTAAATCACTAAACTTATAAATACAAATTAATATAGATACACTGATAGTTGAATTTTGTATATATTAGATTTTGTAAATCAAATTTAAAATAACATTATTTCGACGTACAATCACCTTACACTTACATAAAAGTTGCTTTTTGATTTAGAGAAGTAATAAATTTTAGATCCTTTGTAGGTACTGTTTCAGCAACTGAAAAACAGGAAAAAGAACCTAGATCTTGATATCTCAAATACTTGTACTTGTACTGTATCAAATGAAACACAAGAGATCAACCCAAGAGAGGACTCTTTCTTTGTGGAGCGGGACACTTGAAGTCACGAGGTGGAGTCTTACCACAGTCGACAAGAAGCTCAAGAGCAATGGGAATAATGAGGTCAATGTTGAGAAGCTTGGCTCTAATTGTGGTGCAGAGACAAACCGCTGCGTCAAGACCCACTAAACCGCCAAGAACCGGACAACAAGTAGCCTTTGCGTAGCTTTTACCTAGTCCGATGTGAATCAAACCGCCTAGCACGTCCACACACGCGCCTAGCTTAAGCGCATCGATTGAGCAAGTCTCCGGTTCAGGGGTTGGCGCTGGAGGTGTAGGAGGACATGGGTTGGTGGTGGTGACGGTGGCGGTGGTGGCGGGCATGGCGTCTCTGGGGTTGGCACTGGTGGTGGCTTGACGTACGGTGGTGGAGGGGATGGGGTTGGAGTTGGCTGTGGCGGTGGCTTGACAGTGGGAGGTTTTGGAGTGTACGGTGGAAAAGAATGTGGAGGGGATGGAGTGTGCGGAGGCTTGACGGTTGGCGGTCTCGGAGTGTGTGGAGGTGGTTTAACGGTGGGTGGTTTAGGCGGTTTAACGGGATGTTTAGGCGGTTTAACGGGGTGTGGAGATGGCTTTGGAGGGTCACCACAGTCACAAGCGTAAGAGACGACGAGGAAACCAAGGAGAAGTATCACAAAGGAAAGGTTTTGTTTGTGAAGAAGCCCCATCTTGAGTTTTATGGTTTGGTTTAGTGCGGAAGTGATGAAGTACGTTAAAGCTATTGAGTGTCTTCCTCTTTATATAGACCAAAGGAATCTTTAAGATATTTTTTATCCTTTTATGCTCATTATCATCATCCGTGAATCCGTGATGATATGAACATGCCAAATTGCGATTTATATAAGATTACCAATGTTGGACTGTATTTACTGTAATATAATTAGTACAATATTAATGACGACACTTTAGTAGTGACAAGTATATGGGGTGGGAGGTGTCACGAAAAGTAAGTAAAAAGGTCACGTCAAACTTTCCGGAATTTCGGTATGTGCACAACTTTATTTGTCTTTGACAATAGTTCTTAACTTCTTGTTATATCGGATACTAGAAATTAATGAAAAACGATAGTAAACGAAAAAATAATGACACAAATCACTTATATATTATTTGAGAAGCATTACAACTTCTTTTTGTAACCACATGTCAGAGAAATATGATGGTCCATCTAATTATATAATAAACTTTTTTATTAAACTAACAATAAATTCAGCATTAATGTACTTTATTATTTTCTTAAATAAAATTTACGGAATTGCCTAATGTGGTTAAATTATATATGGCAATTAATGATTTGAATAATACATATTTGATAAAAATTAGTGTATCTTCTATTATATTTGTTTAATTTTAAACTATTAAATAAATTAAAACAACCACAATTACTATATAATAAAAAATTAGATTTTTCTGTATATGTTATATTTTAAATTTCACTAACGACTATAAATTACTAAAACTGTTAAAAGTCTCACATTCAAATTTTATGATCCTTGGTTTAAATTTTTTGTTATGACAAAATACAAATGATTACAAAATCATATAAACAAAAAGTCTAATTTAATTAATTATTAAGATTAATATATATATATATATATCATTTTAAATTAAACTATAAACCATATAAAATACAATATTTAAGTTTCAAAATTTACTTTGAACAATTTTTTGATAAAAATTTTTGAACGAACATCGACAACTTATTTTTTTTAAATGATAAATTACTAAAACTATTAAGGCTATTAATCCTAGAATGAAAATTTTGTTATCACTAATTTTTTTTTTATAAAAGATACAAATGATCAAAACGATTATATGAGTAGAAATCATCATTTAATAGACATTAATATTTAAAATATACTCAAATATACTATGTATGTTAGCATCATTTAAATTTAATTACATATCCTATTAAATATTAAAAAAATATTTTTGGATTAATAAAATTGATTTATATATTCGCACCAATTTAATTATATATTTAATAGTTACTGATTTTTAATTATTCAATATATATTTATTATTTCGTAATATGTAAAAATATTTAATACATAAAATAATTTTATATATAATGTTTATCCTGCACAAGGCGCGAATCTTAACTTAGTATTTAGTATAGTTCAATTCTTTCAATCAGAAAGGTTGGAAATGTTCGTTGTCTTACTGGATACTATATCCATGAGTAGCAGCTATACGATGGGTCCTAAACAAAAGCTACAAGTTCTTTATTTCTTTTAGGGCAACATTATCGGTAGAAAGGCTTTTTGGGATTCTTAAGTTTTCTTTTTCTTTTTCTGATTTTTTTTTTTTTTTTTTATCAGCACTTTTTCTTTTTCTGATTAAAATAAAAAAAAAGAAGATAAATTAGTTGCGGGCCGCCAAACGTTAATAGAGCTCGCAAACAATGTAACAAATGCAGTGCGCGCAAAAGGTATGTTAATCAAGGACATTTGGGCACAATTTTTGGGAAAATGTGGTGGGGTCCACACGTAAGAACTTTCCCCCACCATTGATAATGTTGCCCTTACAGTCTAAGAATTTAGATATATCATTAATGATGATCTCTAAAATAGTCTTTCAACAAAAAAATAATTCAAAAAAAAAGTTGGAGAGAAATTGTAGAAAGTGTCACCATCATCTCTCTGCAGAGAAACGTTGCAATGTTTTGTAGAGACTACATCTACACATGTCCATTTTATATTGGTCCAATTATAATTACAAAAATAAAAACTAATTATGTCACTTAATACTATTAAAATATTAATAAAAATTAGTCTAGAAATAGTGTTGGAAACTAAGCGTTGTTGGTGCTCTTAGAGCATCATTATCCATAAGAGACATTTAAGAGTTTTTAATCATTTTTTAATATCTTTTAGTTGGAAAAGTGAAATTAAGAAACTTGGTTAAGAGACGGGCAAATTTGTGTAGTCCATTGCAAGTCTCTTATTTAAAGACTTTTTAAAAAAAATTAAACATTATTTTATTAATTTAAAATTTATTGATAAAATTATTAAACATAACATTTTAAAAATAGATTTTTAAATAAAAAACATAAAAACGAAGATTAGTAAAATAAACGAGAAAAATTTGAAAGAAGCATCCGAGCTCAATTGTTGTCTTCATCATGTCCGAATTTACGCCATATATGTTCAACCAAATCAGCTTTCAGTTGATGATGCATTTTTGTATCACAAATTGTAATTCTAACACCCATCATATTGGCGATATTTGA